>NW_021703777.1:80076794-80345558 GCF_005190385.1 Monodon monoceros | reverse complement strand
AACAGTGAGAGGCCCGCGTACCGCAAAAAAAAAAAAAGAAAGAAAAAAAAAAGAAAATCACCTTCTTATAACCATGATACTTTTCAAAGACCTCTCCTATTTTTGAATGCTTATATTTTTCTGTTTCCTTTATGGTAGGCAGTGCCAGATTTATTTTAAGTTAACAGTGAATATGATTTTTAGGATGTACATACATAAAATTGTATTGATGCTACACAGTCTGCTTCTTGATGAGAACTGTCATTTGTATACATGTTAATTTTTCATAATGCAATACTAATACAGAAGTATGTAAAGTAATTTTGTACTTCAAATTCAATTATATATAAGACCAGTAGCCTGATGTCTATTCTGGTATACTCTACATGATATAAGGATGATTGTGGGTATGTATTAAGAGACTTGATTGGAAGAGTCCCAGCTCAATCATTATTCAAAGCAGAAAAAATGACTAATCACTCATAACCTCTGTTTCTCCCATGTGGTAGAGGAAGAGCTTTGATTAATGCAAGAGAAACTAATTAGTTTCAAGTAGAAAAATACATTGTCTGATACTCATCTACACTCTACAGTGTACATTCAACAGCACTATGTAGATGTAAGATTTATGATTTATCTTTCTAAAATTTTATTGCCTTTTATAATATGGTTATTAATTTTTTGCACTAGTATTAAACATCTTCTAATATTTACCTTACATTTATTAAGAAAATAGTGGGTCTAATACTTAAAAATAATAGCAACTATGATTTATAGAGTATTTACTAAGTACCAAGCCCTGTGCTAAATGTTTTATATATCAATGCCATTTAAACATCAAACAACCCTATGAGCTAGACATTTATTTTTACAGAAGAAACTGAGTTTCACAAAGGTTAAAATGACAGCTGCTCTATGTCAGAGACAGGATACAATGTCAGTTCTATTTGACACCTAACTCTGTTTGGTGCATCTTAGTAAAAATTCAGTGAAAGGCATTACAAGTGGTTAATAAGTGAGTTTCTAGAGTGGGAAACAACTGGATTTGAGTCTTCTTCTACTACAAGGTATGTTACCTTGGGCAAGTTCCTGTGTGTGTGTTTTCAATGACAAATGGGAGTAAAAGTGGAACCCACCTCATGGAGCTCTTACTAGGTTTAGATGAGATCATGTTTATTGTACCTGTCACACAATAATTACACAATGTTTCTTACTATTTAATCTTGAACTTCATTTTTTTTTTTTTTTTTTGTGGTACGCGGGTCTCTCATTGTTGTGGCCTCTCCTGTTGCAGAGCACAGGCTCTAGACGCACAGGCTCAGCGGCCATGGTTCACGGGCCCAGCCGCTCCAGGGCATATGGGATCTTCCCGGACTGGGGCACAAACCCGTGTCCCCTGCATCGACAGGCAGACTCTCAACCACTCCACCACCAGGGAAGCCCAGAACTTCCTCATTTTTAAGGTACAGATGAAAATAGAGCCTACCTCAGAAGGATGTTACAAGGATTAAATGAGATCAATTAAAAATGTAGAATCCTAAAGATGCTACCAGAAAACTACTAGAGCTAATCAATGAATTTGGTAAAGTAGCAGGATACAAAATTAATGCACAGAAATCTCGTGCATTCCTATACACTAATGATGCAAAAATCTGAAAGTGAAATTAAGAAAACACTCTCATGTACCACTGCAACAAAAATAATAAAATATCTAGGAATAAACCTACCTAAGGAGACAAAAGACCTGTATGCAGAAAATTAAGACACTGAAGAACGAAATTAAAGATGATACAAATAGATGGAGACATATACCATGTTCTTGGATTGGAAGAATCAACATTGTGAAAATGACTATACTACCCGAAGCAATCTACAGATTCAATACAATCCCTATCAAATTATCAATGGCATTTTTCACAGAACTAGAACAAAAAATCTCACAATTTGTATGGAAACACAAAAGACCCTGAATAGATAAAACAACCTTGAGAAAGCAAAATGGAGCTGGAGCAATCAAGCTACCTGACTTCAGACTATACTACAAAGCTACAGTAATCAAGACAGTATGGTACTGGTACAAAAACAGAAATATAGATCAATGGAACAGGATGGAAAGCCCAGATATAAACCCACACACATATGGTCACCTTATCTTTGATAAAGGAGGCAAGAATATACAGTGGAGAAAAGACAGCCTCTTCAATAAGTGGTGCTGGGAAAACTGGACAGCTACATGTAAAAGAATGAAATTAAAACACTCCCTAACACCATACACAAAAATAAGCTCAAAATGGATTAAAGACATAAATGTAAGGCCAGACACTATTAAACTCTTAGGGGAAAACATAGGCAGAACACTCCATGACAGAAATCACAGCAAGATCCTTTTTGACCCACCTCCTAAAGAAATGGAAATAAAAACAAAAATAAACAAATGGGACCTAATAAAACTTAAAAGCGCTTTTGCACAGCAAAGGAAATCATAAACAAGACCAAAAGACAACCCTCAGAATGGGAGAAAATATCTGCAAATGAAGCAACTGACAAAGGATTAGTCTCCAAAATTTACAAGCAGCTCATGCAGCTCAATATCAAAAAAAACAAACAACCCAATCCAAAAATGGGCAGTAGACCTAAACAGACATTTCTCCAAAGAAGATATACAGATTGCCAACAAACACATGAAAGAATGCTCAACATCATTAATCATTAGAGAAATGCAAATCAAAACTACAATGAGATATCATCTCACACCAGTCAGAATGACCATCATCAAAAAATCTTTTATAGAAACAATAAATCATTTATAGAAACAATAAATGCTGGAGAGGGTGTGGAGAAAAGGGAACCCTCTTGCACTGTTGGTGGGAATGTAAATTGACACAGCCACTATAGAGAACAGTATGGAGGTTTTTTAAAAAACTAAAAATAGAACTACTATAAGACCCAGCAATCCCACTACTGGGCATATACCCTGAGAAAACCATAATTCAAAAAGAGTCATGTAACACAATTGCAGCTCTATTTACAATAGCCAGGACATGGAAGCAACCTATGTGTCCATCAACAGATGAATGGACAAAGAAGATGAGGCACATATATACAATGGAGTATTACTCAGCCACAAAAAGAAACGAAATTGAGTTATTTGTACTGAGGTGGATGGACCTAGAGTCTGTCATACAGAGTGAAGTAAGTCAGAAAAACAAATACCGCATGCTAACACATATATATGGAATCTAAGAAAAATGTCATGAAGAACCTAGGGGCAAGATGGGAATAAAGATGCAGACCTACTAGAGAATGGACTTGAGGATATGGGGAGGGGGAAGGTTAAGCTGGGACAAAGTGAGAGAGTGGCATGGACATATATACACTACCAAATGTAAAATGGACAACTAGTGGGAAGCAGCCTCATAGCACAGGGAGATCAGCTCGGTGCTTTGTGACCACCTAGAGGGGTGGGATAGGGAATGTGGGAGGGAGGGCGATGTAAGAGGGAAGAGATATGGGGATATATATATATATATATATATATATATATGTATAACTGATTCACTTTGTTATAAAGCAGAAACTAACACACCATTGTAAAGCAATTATACTCCAATAAAGATGTTAAAAATAAATAAATAAATAAAAGGTAAATAAAAATAAATGTACTGGGCACATAAGTGCTCAATAAATGGTAGTTATTTTCATCATTGTTCCAAAGACTGATTGATTTTATCTGTTTCATTTATTTATTTAGCAGAACTGCCTGCTAAATTTTGTAGGTAAATTTAGTCAAGAAGAAATCCTGACATTTTGGATTTGTTTTATTCCTGCTTTTCCTGCTGCCAGTGGAAAACAGAGAAATCCATCCAAGTCTTCTGAAATATGATTTGTCCAGTCTAGTTCTGCTGAGAGACTAACATTAAATGCAAAATTTATATACATAAAATATTTATTTTAATTCCTGTTGGTTGTAGATATTTGTCACCTCTTAAACCACACTAAGAAAGGCCCTGTGACTGATCAATTGCCTAGCATTCTGTTAGGGGTCATTTATATCTTAATAGTATAAAGAGAATATTTTTTGTGTTCTTTTTTAAGCCCAAAAGAGACCAACAACAAAAAGTCAACATTTGAGAACTGGGACTTTGCATTATATTTTTTTGTATGACAAAGTCTAAGTGAGCATCCTTAAAATAGGCATGTAGAACAACTCCTTAGTCAAATGTAATGAAAATAGATCTGGAATAATGATAGTGTGATACCAAGAGATAAAGACCAAAATGTATAAGATATATATAGGGAAATATGTATTCTCTTTTTGGAATTTTGTTTAGGTTAAAATTGATGTATTTTAATATAAAGTTGGAATTAAATTAGGAAAAGTCTGGAATTCTAAAGAGTGTAAATTTTTCTGTCAGCAACTAAATAAAATATGCCTTCTTGGTTGTTAATTTGTAATGCTATGATCATGAAGTGTACAAGGATAAGATTGGCAGGGATTAGAGAATGGGGATAGGCAAAGGGTAGAAGTAATTATCAGGGAAATGCAAATCAAAATCACTATGAGCCATCACCTCATAACTGTCAGAATCGTGATTATCAAAAAGACAAAAAATAGGGCTTCCCTGGTGGCGCAGTGGTTGAGAGTCCGCCTGCCGATGCAGGGAACACGGGTTCGTGCCCCGGTCTGGGAGGATTCCACATGCCGCGGAGCGGCTAGGCCCGTGAGCCATGGCCGCTGAGCCTGCGCGTCTGGAGCCTGTGCTCCGCAACGGGAGAGGCCACAACAGTGAGAGGCCCGCGTACGGCAAAAAAAAAAAAAAAAAAAAAAAAAAAAAGACAAAAAATAGCGTGTGTCGGTGACTATGTGAAGAAAAGGGAATCCTCTTGTACTGTTGGTGGGAAGGTAAATTGGTGCAGCCACTATGGAAAAGAGTATGAAGTTTCCTCAGGAAAATTTTAAAAACAGAACTACCATTGAATCCATCAATTCCCTTTCTGGGTATTTATCTGAAGAAAATGAAAACTGCATGCCTAGAAAAAATATCTGCACCCCTATGGTCACTGCAGCATTATTTACAATAGCTAAGGTATGCAAACAACCTAAGTGTTCATTGATTGATGAATGGATAAAGAAAATGTCATATATATATATATATATATATATATATACACACACACACATATATACATACATATACAGTGTAATATTATTCAGTCATAAAAGAGAACGTGATCTTCCCATTTGCAACAACATGGATAGAACTTGCAGGCATTATGCTAAGTGAAATAAATCAGACAAAGGCAGATACTAAACAATCTCATTTACATGTGGAATCTTAAAAAAACCCAAAAAACGAACAAAACAGAAACAGACTTACAGATACAGAGAACAAACTGGTATAGGCCAGAGAGAAGAGGAGATTGGGAGATTGTGCAAAATAGGTGAAGTGGATTAAGAGGTACAACTTCCAGTTATAAAATAACTAAGTCATAGGAAAGAGTCAATACATTGTAATTACTCTGTATGGCAATAGATGGTCACTAGATGTTGTGGAGACCATTTCAAAATGTATATAAATATAGAATCACTATGATGTAGACCTGAAACTAATATGACATTGTATGTCAATTATATTCTAATTAAAAATAAATAAATTACACTCCCACAAAAAAGTAATCTTATTAAAATTTAATAGGAATTCCAAAGACAGGTTAATTACATTTTCTTAAGTAATACGGAAAAAAATGTTAAATTTTTCTTTAGTCTCCAAACCCCATCAAACGACTTTACGTTTCTTGACTGAAAGAAAAATGCACGACCTAAAAGCTGAGAATTGTGTTTTTATTTGGTGGACAAAACTGAGAACTTAAGCCCAGGATGCAACCTCTCAGATAACTCTGAGGGACTGCTCCAAAGAGGTAAGGGAGGAGCCAGGATATATAGGAATTTTTTGCAATGAAGACCAGATAGTCTGAACTTCAAAAGATTACTGTTAAAGAAAACCAGACATCTAAAGTTAACGAATGTAGTACGTTATGTGTGGGAAGATGCAAGGGTCTGGGCTGATTGAAATCATTCTTTTGATATGCACTTTAGCTATCTAAGGTCAGTATCCTGTTCTTTTCCATCCTGAGTCCCCTCAGGGTGCACCACTGGGGGTGGCTGCAGTATATTGAGGGTTGCAATACCCTTTGTTTCCTGATATGGCAGGCAACATTTTTCTTTCACACTTTTTTCATTTGAAAAATGAAAGGTAATCGTACTCTCCCCTTGGTTAGGGTGTGTGTGTGTGTGTGTGTATGCACATATTAACATATCCTTCTCTAATGTTTGCCATGGTTCTACCCTCAACACATTTATTCAATGATACATTTTGTTTTTCACTGAGTACCTGCAAATCCAGGCATTTGGCAGATATTAGTAAATATAACAGAAAAAGATACCATCCTGTACTCTGGCAGGGGAAGGCAAAAATAACTAATATCATAAAACTAATAACCATAATAATATTGCCAGGTGATTAGTAATCTGCCATTTTCTAGAATTAGCCATGGTCTCAGTACTGGGGTTCTCCCCCTCTGATTTCTTATCTTTGAAAAAGGTAGACACACCTATTTGAATGGCCAACACCTAGGAAAGGGCAATATCACATACTGCATCTGCAAGATGCAGATTTTTGCTATTTCAAGCCTCCTATATTTTAATGAATGTAAAATTGGAAATTTAAATAAAAGTGTGGTTATAAATCTGTATTCAGCAAGTATGGGGGTATGTTTCTGGCATGTGAAAATGTATAAAGACATAAGAAAACATGCAGTTCAGGTCATGTGGAGGCCTGCATCTCTGAAGATTAGGTCCATGTAGATAATCAAGTACTCCCTGTGAACACGACATACTTTTATTTTAGTGGAATTTGTTTATTTATATATCTTGTTTCTACTTATTCCTGTGAGTGCCTCATGGACAGAAACCCTGTGATTCATCATCAAACAAGCTAACAGCCACGATGACATCAGAGAGTGGCTCAGATATAAGAGATTAACTTTATGAGAATACACCCATAACTTTTACTTTTAATGCAGTTGAGTATTTTCTCTGTCTTTCCTGTATCAATTTCTACCATTCAGAAATAAAAACCAGTATTAAATCAATTTTTTAAAAAAATTTATCTATTCTTGTTATGGGTTTTTTTCTCCTCCTCTATTTCTCTCTGATATCTTCCTTCCATTCTTCACAAGTCTTCATTTTCCCTAGTGAACTGGCTCATAGAGAATCCCTCAGTCTCTCCCACTGGATCCTCTAGTATCAAGCTTGCCTTTGCAACATTGATAATTGAAGTTTTTTGTTTGTTTAATTTTTATTGGGGTATAGTTACTTTACAATGTTGTAATTTCCACTGTACAGTAAAATGAATCAGCTATATATATACACATATCCCTTTCTTGAATTTTGTTCCCATTTAGGTCACCACAGAGCATTGAGTAGAGTTCCCTGTGCTATACAATAAGTTCTCATTAGTTATCTATTTTATACATAGTAGTGTATATATATCAATCCCAATCTCCTGAGCCATCCCACCCCCCTTTCCTGCTTTGGTGTCCATGTTTGGCCTCTACGGTTGTGTCTCTATTTCAGCTTTGCAAATAGGTTCATCTGTACCATTTTTGTAGATTCCACATATATGAGGTAATATACGATATTTGTTTTTCTCTTTCTGACTTACTTCACTCTGTATGACAGTCTCTAGGTCCATCCACGTCTCTGCAAATGGCACAATTTTGTTCCTTTTTATGGCTGAGTAGTATTCCATTGTACACATGAACACATCTTCTTTATCCATTCCTCTGTTGATGGACATTTATGTTGCTTCCATGTCCTGGCTATTGTAAATAGTGCTACAATGAACACTGGGGTGTATGTAAATTTTGTAATTATGGTTTTCTATGAATATATGCCCAGGAGTAGGATTGCTGGGTCATACGGTAGTTCCAATTTTAGTTTTTAAGGAACCTCCATACTGTTCTCCATAGTGGCTGTATCAATTTACATTCCCACCAACAGTGCAAGCAGGTTCCCTTTCCTCCACACCCTCTCCAGCATTATTGTTTGTAGATGTTTTGATGATGGTCATTCTGACCAGTGTGGGGTGATACCTCATTGTAAGTTTTTTTGTTTGTTTGTTTGTTTTTATTAACATATTTCCATACAAATAACCCAAAGAAAGTTTAGTATTAGTTGTTTTTTTGGTATTTTTTTTAATTTTGGAATTTTATTTTATTTACTTTTTTATATAGCAGGTTCTTATTAGTCATCAATTTTATACACATCACTGTATACATTAATCCCAATCACCCAATTCATCACACCACCATCCCCACCCCCCCACGGTTTTCCCCCCTTTGTGTCCATGTTTGTTCTCTACATCTGTGTCTCAACTTCTGCCATGCAAACTGGTTCATCTGGACCATTTTTCTAGGTTCCACATACATGCGTTAATATACAATATTTGTTTTTCTCTTTCTGACTTACTTCACTCTGTATGACAGTCTCTAGATCCATCCACACCTCAACAAATGACCCAATTTCATTTCTTTTTATGGCTGAGTAATATTCCATTGTATATATGTACCACAGCTTCTTTATCCATTCATCTGTTGATGGGCAGTTAGGTTGCTTCCATGACCTGGCTATTGTAAATAGTGCTGCAGTGAACATTGGGGTGCATGTGTCTTTTTGAATTAGGGTTTTCTCTGGGTATATGCCCAGTAGCGGGACTGATGGGTCATATGGTAGTTCTATTCTAGTTTTTAAGGAACCTCCATACTGTTCTCCATAGTGGTTGTATCAATTTACATACCCACCAACAGTGCAAGAGGGTTCCCTTTTCTCCACACCCTCTCCGGCATTTGTTGTTTGTAGATTTTCTGATGATGCCCATGCTAACTGGTGTGAGGTGATACCTCATTGTAGTTTTGATTTGCATTTCTCTAATAATTAGTGATGCTGAGCAGCTTTTCATGTGCTTCTTGACAATCTGTAAGTCTTCTTTGGGGAAATGTCTATTTAGGTCTTCTGCCCATTTTTGGATTGGGTTGTTTGTTTTATTTGATATTGAGCTTCATGAGCTGCTTGTATATTTTTGAGATTAATCTCTTGTCAGCTGCTTCATTTGCAAATATTTTCTCCCATTCTGAGGGTTGTCTTTTTGTCTCATTGCTGGTTTCCTTTGCTGTACAAAAGCTTTTAAATTTCATTAGGTCTCATTTTTTAAATTTTTGCTTTCATTTTTATTACTGTAGGAAGTGGGTCAAAAAAGATCTTGCTGTGATTTATGTCAGTGTTCTGCCTAAGTTTTCCTCTAAGAGTTTTATAGTGTCCTATCTTACATTTAAGTCTTAAATCATTTTGTGTTTATATTTTGTATGGTGTTAGGGTGTGTTCTAATTTCATTCTTTTACATGTAGCTGTCCAGTTTTCCCAGCATCACTTATTGAAGAGACTGTCTTCTCTCCATTGTATATTCTTGCCTCCTTTGTCATAGATTAGTTAACCATAGGTACTTGGGTTTATCTCTGGGCTTTCTATCCTGTTCCATTGATCTATATTTTTGTTCTTGTGCCAGTACCATACTGTCTTGATGACTATAGCTTTGTAGTTTAGTCTGAAGTCAGGGAGCCTTTCTTTCTCAAGATTACATTGGCTATTTGGGGTCTTTTGTGTTTCCATACAAATTGTAAAATTTTTTGCTCTAATTTTGTGAAAAATGGAATTGGTAATTTGATAGGGTTTGCACTGAATCTGTAGATTGCTTTGGGTAGTAAAGTCATTTTTATAATACTGATTCTTCCAATCCAAGAACATGGTATGTCTCTCCATCTGTTTGTGTCATCTTTGATTTATTTCATCAGTATTTTATAGTTTTCTGAGTACAGGTCTTTCATCTCCTTAAGTAGGCTTATTCCTAGGTACTGCCTCGGTGGCAAGTTTGCTTCAGGATAAGAAAAGGAGGAATACTTTTTTTTCCCTTAGGAAGTGAGATGACCAAATCCTATTATCTAAAGCCTGTGGTAGCAAATAAAATCTTGGCATGCTTGGTCTTGCTGGTTCTCCTATGAATGATGTTATTAAGGAAACATGGCCAGACCCCACACCAAGCCCCCACTCTTGTTGCTAACCAACTATATTCCACTGAGTGTTAAAGATACAAACTGTCACTAACTCTATTTTACTGGGGTTTGATGATTTCTTTAGGATAATAGAATTATAGTTTTCAATTTAAGGCCAACATTTTCACCTTATAAAAATAATAAGTTTAGGAAGTCCTTGATGCCATTTTTCTATTCCTTCCTATTTTTAAAGCCATATCTATATGCTTCTTAATGCTGGACTTTTATAATTGAATTTCTCAACCGAGTCAGTGAAATAACAGTCAATTCAGAAGCTATCTAATCATGCACTTGGAATCATCTAGGTATGGAAAAATACTCTTTACAATGTTTCTGGGCATATGGACAGAACTGACTAGTAGGGTTTCTGATGTCAGTGGGGGCAATTGTAAAAGCCCCAACTTTAAAGCAATAAGCTGAGACTTTAGGAAAGATCTGAAGGTAGAGAGTATTGCCAGTCTTGGTTTTTGGTGGAAAGTCCAAGCTGATAACCAAAGCTACACGTACAAACTGTATGCCAAGAGAGCTTCCTTCCACATTAGTTGGGCAGTCAATAACAGGTGTCACAATAGGGTGGCAAAATATCCCAAAAGGCATTAGTAAGTCCACTTAAGGTAATTAATTTCAAATTATGAAAGGCTCTCACATAATAATAGTGTAATAATAGTGTGTCTTTGGGCAAGCAACAGTTTCTCTGATCCTTGAGTTTTCATATCTACAAAAAGGGAGAATAAAAATGCTAGCATCATTTATTAACACCATTTATGCAAAGTGGACTTATAAGTGTTTGAATACAGAGGATATTTTGCCTAAGATCTGAAAGTCTAATGGTGAGAGCAGACAAAACTAACAGTAAATATTTAACAGTACAATAGTAATGCTTTGCTTTTCTATAGTGCTTCACTCTAAAAGAAAACAAATTTCCAAACATTTTCTCAGATCCTTATGCAGTATATAGGATGTAGTTTATTGTTTTAAAGTTGAGGATTTAAAAAATCTGAAGTTAAATAAGTCTTTTAGAGATCTTTAATTTGTAAGAGAAATAAAGTAAGACTTAAAATAGCTTGAGTTAAAAGATATTTTATTGGTGTATGTAGTAACAGCCTGAGATTAGGGAGTCTTTCAGGAATGATTGGATTCAAGACTAAGAAGAAAAAGTTTTATCTAATTTCTCAGAAATATCAATACTTCTTATATTTTGTTTCATTGCCAGGCATGGAGCTGTATCCTGTACTGGCTCTAAACATACATCCTGTGGTCAGAGGAAGATGGCTGTCGCCTCTCCAAATAGAAAGTTATCATAATGGTAAATTCAATTTTTTTCAATAATGTCTGTAAAATTCCTGAGAGTAAGTCTGATTTGAAAGGCTTGTATTGCATGCCCAATCCTCAACCAGTAGCTGGATATAGAGGAATGTGGTCTGCTGTCATTCAAGGGCTCAATGCATGGAACAGAGTACAGGGAGGCAGAACCCTCTCAATTTGATTATGTGAGCTAACTATCCTCACTTTTTGGATAAGTGGATAACCAAATAAAAATTGGGACTGATGCTCAAGGCGGAAAAGATGCTGGGGATGCCAATTGAAACACCTGTCTCTGAAGATGAACAGTTTAAGGTATAGGAGGTAGGCAACAACAGAATGCAGGCACTCTGCATACATAGAAAAGAATAATTTTTCAAATTAGGGACTGGGAAAAATATATGTGCAAGTATGAAGTGACTACAAAATTGAAAGAAAAAAATGGTTGCAATGACTTGAGTAACTGAAGTTACTTGAATCATAGTAAATGAGCTCTGAAAAACTTCATGAAAGGCATTCCACTTAAAGCATTACACAGCCCTCCTTTGGACTGTCTATTTGATATGTGAAATTCTATCTGAAGGTATGACCAAATGAATTCCATAGATCATATTTCAGAGACAGACATATCCAGGGAAACTATTTTTCTATTCAATGTATTTTTGGCTGCCTCATTTCACCAGACTACATGCAGTAACAGGTTTAAACATTATTCAACAGTGATAGACATTGGCACTCGTCTTTGAAATATGAGCATAACTAGTGATATTTCCCACTGAAAGCTATCAGCTCTATAACTCTGAAGTTACAGCCCATAAACGTAGGACTGGCTCCTCAGTAATTACTCTTTTCTTTCAGATCAGAAGGAAAATAACCTCATATATTTATAGCCAACTATATTAGGTATTCAATGATTTTTTTTGATTCATGCATTGAGCTTTTCATACAGGATGTTGTTATTTGAAGGAATTTACTCATGGGAAAAGATCTAATTGGATTGAATATATAAGCAGCATGGCCTTCATAAATAGCTGACATGTGCTATCTGTTGGTATTTGCAGATGTAGATTAGAGAGGAAGGAGGGAGGGAGGGGAGAGAAAAGGACTGATAATACAGTTGGTTAGCTTAGTTTATTGATAATCTGTAGCCTTGCCAAAGTTGAGATCAGTATATAAGTTTGTATACTTTTTAACAATATGTGATGTGAATAAAAATAAACGATGGAGCTAAATTGGTTACTTAAAGAAATACATCATATTAATAGCAGCCAATCCAAACTATTGCATAAAAATTGGCTAAGCATAGAGCTTAAAATACTAAAGTGATTGTGTTGAAGCAAATTTGTGGCCATATAACTCTGGAAAAGTCTTGCTATATTGGAAATAGATAATGATGGTAAGTGATTTAGCATGGTCCTGACAACATACTAATATAACAGGAAGATTTGTTAAAATTGGCCTAAAGAACTTTATGGGGTTATTTTGCAAACATGACCATAAATCCTAGTGGTTCTATTAACCTCATTTGGAATTGTTTGTTTCTTAGAATGTAGAAACATGACAGCATTTAAGAATATAGGCCAAATCCTTTGAATGTGTATTCTGTCATCACTTCTTTGGCCCTAGGATAAGTTAGAATATTTTTCATGCTTCCACATAGTCATTTGCATATAGACAGATTATTTTAATTTGACAGGATATAATGCCTAAATGTTTTAATCAATACAGACTACTAGCAATGTGACTATCCAGGACACAAGCTCTAGGCAAAAAGGAGCTTTGGACTGTAGAATTGCAGAGTGGGTTAAGAGGACAAAGTCTACTATATTTTCTTCTCTGCTTAATTCTAAGATGAGTCTGCTGCTATGAGTGAGATTAAAGACAAACCACTGAGTATTGGGAAAGCTGGACAGCCTCATATGAATCAATGAAGTTAGAACACACCCTCACACCATAGACAAAAAATAAACTCAAAGTGGCTTAAATGTAAGACATGACACCATAAAATTCTTAGAAGGGAACATAGGCAAAACATTCTCTGACATAAATCATACCAATGTTTTCTTAGGCCAGTCTCCCAAGGCAATAAAAATGAAAGCAAAAATAAACATATGGGACCTAATCGAACTTACAAACTTTTGTACAGCAAAGGAAGCCATAAACAAAACTACCTATGGACTGAGAGAAGATATCTGCAAATGATGCAGCCAATCAACTGACTAAGGCTTAACTTTTAAAATATACAGACAGCTCATACAGTTCAATAACAACAACAACAACAAAAATACAACGAAAACTGGAGAAGACTTAAGTAGACATTTCTCTAAAGACGACATACAGATGGTCAAGAGGAGGCAGGTGAAAAGATACTCAACATTGCTAATTATGCAAATAAAAGTGCAAATGCAAATCAAAGTCACAGTGAGGTACCACCTCACACCAGTCAGAATGGACATCATTAAAAAGTCTACAAATAAATGCTGGAGAGGGTGTTGAGAAAAAGGAACCCTCCTACACTGTTCGTGGGAACGTAAATTGATGTGGCCACTATAGAAAACAGTATAGAGGTTCTTCAGAAAACTAAAAATAGAGTTGCCATATGATTCTGCAATCTGATTCCTGGGCATATATCTGGAGAAAACTTTAATTCGAAAAGATACATGCACCCCAATGATCATTGCAGCACTATTTACAATAGCCAAGATGTGGAAACAATCTAAATGTCCATTGACAGGTGAATGGATAAAGAAGATGTGGTACATATATATAATGAAATACTACTCAGCCATAAAAAAAGAAATAATGTCATTTGCAGCAACATGGATGGACTTAGAGATTCTCATACTAAGTCAGAAAGAAAAAGACAAATACCATATTTGATATGGTATCACTTATATGTGGGATCTAAAATATGACACAAATGAACTTACCTACAAAACAGAAACAGTCTAACAGAGAACAGACTTTTGGTTGCCAAGGAGGAGTGGAGTAGGGGGAGGAATGAATTAGGAATTTAACAGATACAAACTATTATATATAGAATGGATAAACAATAAGTTCCTACTGTATAGCACAGGAAAATATATTCAACATCCTGTGATAAACCATAATGGAAAAGAATATGAAAGAATGTATATATGTATAACTGCATCACTTTACTGTACAGTAGAAATTAACACAGCCTTGTAAATCAGCTATACTTCAATAAAATAAATTAAAAAACAAACCACTGAGGGTCCAACTATACTGTGTTTTTATTTATAGGAAAAAAAGGAAATTTTTAAATAAGGAAAAGGTAAATTGTGTGAAAGTTTAAAATGATGAAAGTGAGGAAGGGAAATGGAAAGGGGTGGGAAGATTTAGGAAAACAGGACTGGGGAGATGGAAAAGTAGGAGATAAAAATATATCTTATATCCTTGTTTTTCTAAAAGGGAGTCAGACCCAGAGGTGGCTGAGATATCACAAATTTGTCCTATCAGGTGTTTCTCAAAGGGCCTACTTATTTGTTTCCTAATCTATTGATAGACCACTGTTTTCAAGCCCAACCCATTTATTAAATATACAATCAATTTCTTCAAGAGATAGAATAGTGAAAATCATTAACAACGTGACTCCTGGAGCCATAACAACTGAATTTGAGTTTTGGCTCTGCTACTTAATTGCTATTACCTTGGACAAGATTCGTAACCCCTCTATGCAACAGTTTCCTCGACTATAAAATGGAACTATTAATATGATCTCCCTATGGATTTGTTGTGTTTAAATATATGTTATGGTATTCCATGTATCTAGATAAGTACAGGGCACAAATTGTTTGCTATTACTATCACCAACTGAGTGCACTATTACTAGAAGGGCTTTTTTTTTTAAACATTTTAATTAAAATTTTCAACAGTTTTATATTTATAGATAATTTGAGAAGATAGTACAGAGAATTTCTCCCATTCCACAGCCAGTTTCCCCTATTAATGTCTTACGAATGTATGGTAAATTATAATTAATAAACCAAAGTTGATATGTTATTATAAAAGAAAGTCTAAACTTCATTCAGATTTTCTTAGTTTTGACCTAATGTCTTAGTACTCTTCCAGGATCCCACCCCAGATGCCACATCACATTTAGTTTTCATTTTCCTTGTGCTCCTCTTGGCTGAGAGTTTCTCGGACTTTGCTTGTTTTTGATAGCCTTCATAGTTTTGAAGACTACTGGTAAGGTCTTTTGTAGTATATCCCTCAATTGGGATTTATCTGAAATGTTTCTCATGATTAGATGGGATTATGGGTTTCAAGAGGAAGACCACAGAGATTAACTGCCATTTGCATCACATCACACCAAGGGTGCATGCTAGTAATATGACACCACTATTGATGTTGAATTTGAACACCTGGCTTGAAGCAGTATCTGTCAGGTTTCTCTACTGCAAACTTACTCTCCCCCTACCCTGCCTATACTGTACACTTTGAAAATACATCACTCTGTACAGCCCACCCTTAAGATGTAGGGAGTTGCATTTCACAGCCTCAAGGCTGGAGTATTTACATAAATTTGGAATTTTTCTACATAGGAGATTTGTTCATTCTTACCGATTATTTACCTGATTAAACAAACATTTATTTTTATCAAAATGGAATCATGGATGTTTAATAGTTTGGGTTATAATTCAGTACTTTGATGTTCAAAGTGCTTCACCTTTGGACAATACAGGTTTTTCCAGTTGGCTTCAGTGTTCCTTTGACAAACCACCATCATTGTGCATAAGAGGGTGTATGTGTGTATTTAGCACATCCTTACTTTATGGAACTGCAAGATGCTCCAAGTTCATCTTGTATATTTCCTATCCCAGACTTAGAATCAGCCATTCTTTAAGGAGCAATGGTTTCTTTTATTAGAGAATGGTATTAGGAATCAAGATCTGAGTTCCATGTGTGCTTACTTCTTCTAGGCTTTCTCAGCTGACAGAGCAGAAAAGCTATGTGTATACTAGTCCCTGTATGTACAAATAGATATTTCTAAATGTAACCATCTCTATCTATATTAAGTTTATACTGATGTACTCAGCTTTAATCTATTACCACGAGGATCATTCTATCTTCCTCCTCTTACTTGTTACCTCCCATTCCAAAAGTGAGAAACATGGCTCCCATCATCCATTTAATTAATTATTCAATTCATACATATATA
The DNA here is from genome assembly GCF_005190385.1 of Monodon monoceros. Taxonomy (NCBI): domain Eukaryota; kingdom Metazoa; phylum Chordata; class Mammalia; order Artiodactyla; family Monodontidae; genus Monodon; species Monodon monoceros. The sequence goes on along the minus strand of NW_021703777.1, from coordinate 80,328,928 downwards.
CACACACACATATATATAATTTTATATATGTATGGTATCAGAAATATTCATGCATACTACCATGGGAAACAATTTTATCAACTAGAACACAGAACACATGTACTTTTTCTTTCTTTCTTTTTTTTTTTTTTAACACTAAATCTTACACACTCTGCCCATTTCCCAAGATACTCAGGTCAGTAACCTCCTCCCTCCACCACCACTTCACTGAGGTTATTGCATGCACCTTAAATATAATTAGATAGTTTTATCATATTCTTCATTGCATCATGAATTCTCCAACATTGTAAATCTTCTCAACTTTTAAAAATTTTCATATACTGTTTCACTCTTTGTGCTGTATTTCCATGGATATTAACAAATTCATTATATCATATGTTCACAATTATAGTATCATAGAGAATAATTTCACTACCCCAAAATTCCCTTTTGGTTCAATTATTTATCCTTCCTCATCTTTCACCTAAACTCCTGGTAAACACTGAGATTTTTAATGTTGCTATAGTTTTGCCATTTCCAGAATATTATAAAATTGAAACATGCAGTGTGTGGCCTCTTCAGACTGATTTCTTTCACAAAAGTTCTTGGCACACTTCTTTCACATTTAAGATTCACCTAGTGTTTCATAGCTTGATAGGTATTTTATTTTAATCACTAAATAATTACTACTGTAAGGTTGTATCATAGTTTATTCATTCACCTACTGAAGAACATCTTGGTTGCTTTCAGTTTTGAATGATTATACCTAAAACTGCTACAAACATGTAAGTTTTTATGTTAAGACTAAATTACTCTTCTTTCTCTAGTTTCCTAAGGCAGAAGCTTAGGCTATTAATTTTAGATCTTTCTTCTTTTTTAGTACATGCCTTTAATGCTGTATATTAGATTTCCCTCTAAGTATCACTTTGGGGGCTTTTTACAAATTTGGTGCATCCTACAAATGTCACACGTTTGAATTTCACTTTTATTTAGTTCAAAATACTTTTTAATTTCTTGTGAGACTTCTTTGTCACATGTGTTATTTGGAAATGTGTTGTTCAGTCTCCAAATATTGGAGATTTTCTAGCTATTTTTCAGTTATTGATTTGTAGTTTAATTCTACTATGGTCTGAGAACTTACATTATATAATTCCTAAACCTTTAAATTGTTAAGGTATGTTTTATTAACCAGAATGTAGTCTGTCTTTGCCAGTGTTCCATGGGAACTTGAGAAGAATGTTTAATCTGTTTCAAAAGGAGTATTCAATAAAAGCCAATTAATTGGATTGAGCGATTGATATCACTCTTGAAGTCAAATACATCCTTACTGATTTTCTGCTGGCTTAATCTATCAATTAATTAAAGAGGCATATTTAACAACTTTAATAATGGTTTACTTCAGGAACAAGACAAGGATGCCCCTCTTGTCACTTTTATTCAACATATTGTTGGAATTCCTAGCCAGAGAAATTAGGTCACTATTAGCAGAGGGCATGATGTTATGTATAAACAACCCTAAAGAATCCACCAAAAAACTGTTAGAATAAACAAATTAAGTTATGTTGTAAGATACAAAATCAATATACAAGAATCTGTTACATGTCTATACACTAACAACAAGCTATCAGAGATATTAAGACAATAATTCCATTTATAATTGCATCAAAAAGAGTATTTAGGAATAAATTTCACCAAGGAGGTGAAAGACCTGTACACTGTAAACTATAAGAAATTGACATAAGAAACTGTAGACACCAATAAATGGAAAAATATTCTATACTCAAGATTTGAAGAATTAATATTGTTAATATTTATATTACCCAGAGAAATCTACAGATTCAATGCAACCCCTATCAAAATTCCACTGGCATTTTTTCACAGAAATAGAATTTATGTGGAACCACAAAAGATCTCATATAGCCAAAGCAATCTTGAGAAAAAATCAAAGTTGAAAGCATCATGCTTCCTGATAGTAAACTCTATTACAAAGCTATAGCAATTAAAACAATATGATATTGGCATAAAAACAGACACAGAGATCAATGGAACCGAGAGATGAGAAATAAACTCACGTACATATGGTCAAGTAATTTATGGCAAACAATCTAAGAATATATAATGGGGAAAGGACAGTCTCTTCAATAAATGAAGTTGGATAAACTGGACAGCCACAGGCAAAAGAATAAAACTGGACAACTAGCTTACACCACATACAAAAGTTAACTCAAGTGAATTAGACTTTAATGCAAGACCTGAAACCCTAAAACTCCTAGAAGAAAACATAAGCTCCTTGACAATGGTCTTGGTGATGATTTTTTGGATCTGATTCCAAAAGGAAAGGCAACAAAAGCAAAAATAAGTGGAACTATGACAAACTAAAAAGCTTCTGCACAGCAAAGATCATCAACAAAATGAAAAGGCAACCTATTGAATGGGAGAAAATATTTGCAAGTTATTTACCTGATAAGAGGTTAATATTCAAAATATATAAAGAACTTGCAACTCAACAGCAAATAAATAATCCAATTTAAAAATGGGCAGGGGAATGGGGGGTGGGATGAAGTGGGAGATTGGGATTGACATATATAAACTACTAAGTATAAAATAGATAACTAATAAGAACCTACTATATAGCACAGGGAACTCTACTCAGTGCTCTGTGGTGACCTAGTGGGAACGAAATCTAAAAAAGAGGGGATATATGTACATGTATAATTGATTCAGTTTACTGTACAGCAGAAACTAACACAACATTTTAAAGCAACTATACTCCAATAAATATTAATAAAAGATAAAAATAAAAATGGGCAAAGGTTTAAATAGACATTTTTTCAAAGAAGTCATACAGATGGCCAACTGGTACATGAATGTATAGTGATGTATAGTCAACATCACTAATCATCTGGAAAATGCAAATCAAAACCACAATGAGGTATTACCTCACACCTGTTAGAATGGCTATTTTCAAAAAAGAATAATAATTGTTGATGAGGATGTGAAGAAAAGGAAACACTCCTGCATAATGGTATGGCCATTATGGAAAACAATATGGAGTTTCCTCAAAAAGATAAATACAGAACTACCATTTGATTCAGCAATTCTACTTCTGGGCATTTATCTGAAGAAAATGAAAACACTAATTAGAAAAGGTATCCACACCCCAATCTTAATTTCAGCATTATTTACAATAGCCAAGATATGGGAACAACTTGTGTCCATTGATGGATAAATGGATAAAGAAAATTTGGTATATATATACACAATGGAATATTATTCAGCTATAAAGAAGAATGAAATCTTGCCATTTGTGACAACGTGGTTGGACACTGAGGATATTATGATAAGTCAGATAGAAAGACAAATACCCTATGATCTCACTTATATATGGAATAGTAAAAAAAAAAAACACACACACACAACTGAACTCAGAGAACAGATTAGTGGTTGCAAGGGACAAGGGGTGGGGAGGTTAGCAAAATTGATGAAGGGGGTAAAAAGGTACAAATTTTCAGTTATAAAATAAATAAGTCATAGGGATGCAATGTACAGCATGGCACCAATAATTAATATTGCATTGCATATTGGAAATTTACTAATAGAGTACATCTTAAAAATCCTCAACACAAGAAGAAGTGTGTAACTTTGTATGGTGATGGATGCTAACTAGACTTATTGTGGTAATCACTTCACAATATATACAAATATGAAATCATGTTGTACACTTAAAACTAATATATGTTTATACCTCAATAAAAAAGATACAAAATAAAATGATTGATATAGTTGGATTAATATCTACCATAACTATTTTCTATTCATTTTATATGTTCATTGTTTTTCTTCCTCTTCACTTGCCATCTCTAATTTAAATTAAGCATTCAAGATTATTGCATTTTATCTCTTTTTTTAACATACGTTATACTTACTTAAAAAAATGTTTAGTTGTTGTCCTAGAATTAGCAATATAAATTTTTAACTAATCTAAGTCTACTTTCAAATAAGTAACTATGCCACTTCATGTATAGTGTAGGTAGCTTATAATAAATTTCCCAATTTCCTCCTTCTGTCACTTTTGATGTTGCTGTTATTCTTTTAACTTAATTACATGCTATAACCATCCAATACATTGTTATAGTAATTTGATCAGTTCTCAGATTAAGAATGAGAACATTTCAAATTATATTTACTTCACATATTTCTTTTTTGATGATCTTTATTTCCTCATGTAGATTTGAGTTTCTGATCCAGATAATTTTCCATTTACTCCCTTAACATATTAATCATAGCTATTTACAATTCCCTGTCGGACTTCCAACATCTATGTCATAGTTGGGTCTTGTTATGATGAATACTTTGTCTCCTTAGAATGTGTTTTTTCTTGCCTTCTGGCATGCCTTGTGCCTTTCTGTTGAATCAAAACATGATGTATCAGGAAACAGATACTGCATTATATATGCCTTTAGTGTGAGGATTTTTGTTACTCTGGTTTGAAGTAGTGTTGTGTTTAATATTTGCTATAGTTGCATACATGCCAGGGAATAAAAATTCCCCTCCTATTCTTGTTTTTATCTCCAACATTGTCTTTAGGCTTCTCTAGTAATTCCTTCTCAGGGTGAGTCTGCATCTAGCAGCTTTATTAGCTATAATGCACTGCTATTACACTGGAATCCTGTTGATTATATGAAGAGGAAGTAAAGTGTTGTATAAAGTTATAATTAAATCTCAGTCTCTTAGTGACCTGATTTCCTTGGCCATGATGTTCACACATATCTTAACTTTTAATCCCCAATTATGTAAGATAGGAAGGCTAGAAGGATGGAGTTGAGAAGTGATCTTCCCCCAGATGGGACAGCACTATTTTGTCTTCCCCCCACCCCCCTTCAGATTAGACCTTTGTTATGTGTAAAGCTTTGGGTGTATTCCACCATGGTTAATTTTCCCTACACATGACTAGAGCCAGGAGGGTAACTTTCTGGATTCCTCACAGTGAGAGACTGGTGGGGCTCCTGCCAGTAAAACCCAGAGAAATAGGAGTTCCCCACTTACACACAGTATCCAGGAGTTTCTCACTCTCTGTCTAGCTCTACTTCACAGTCAGTCTTTGGCACTCAAAGTTACCTACTCCTGTCTGTTTATGTCTCCGGCTAATTCTGCTCCAGGTGAATAGACCTTGGCTGTGAATTTTAGAATCATTTGTCTCTCCATATATTCAGGCTGTCAAATTGTTGTGACCTTAGCTCTCTGATGAGTCTAAGAAAGGTTATTAATATTTAGTTTAAGAGTTTTTAGGAAAAAAAAAACTAGAAGAACTGACATGATTTCTTCCAAACTCTTTACCTAGGAACTAAAGCCACAAAAAGGACATTTTTAAAATGAAAAATAACAGATTAAAATAGAGTACATCATATTTAGTAAAAGAAAGAAATATTTCAATTATATTTGTGTATAAGTAATATATCAAAATTAATTAAAAAATCTGAGAAATACTGATCTAGAGCACTGGTCAGGTTTGTTTTTCTGTGATGGTATGCATTTGTATGCTTGATGTACCCATTTCTTGAATTAAATTAGTATTAAACCATAGGATAAAATATATTTTGGCTTCTGTATAATCCTAGTGTACTGGCTATAATGCCACAGCTTCTCAAAACCAGAATTCTGCAATGCTCCCTAGAGAAATACTCCTGCAGACATTAATTCACTTTTGACAATGTTACCAGAAAAATACATTAAAATTAAAGGACTACAGGAAAAAGAAAATGGACAAGGTAAAGAAAAAGCAAAAAGCACTATAGAAAAATACCCCAGTACCTCGACTCATATTGAAGTTCTTCACCTTCTCAAATTAGTTTTTTATTGTTTCATCATTCTGTTCTCACTGGGGAATCATAACCTTATTCATACTAGTTAATTTCTACATACTTCAAGGTTAATTTTTTCTACTTAAAAAAATTAATATGTATCATTTAAAAACTGTGTCTTATTTAAACACATGAGGAGTTGGATTGGAAGACTTTGTGTAGATCACTCCTCAGCATCAACCACTTTATCTTGAGTCATCCAGCACTGAGGTTCTGTCCTGTTTGGGGTACTAGACTCTTTTAAAAGCCCTTCTCTCAAAATTCTTCCCTGGAGTGTACTCCAAGACTCTTCTTATTCCCAGAAACAGGAGTTCTTTCTCTGATATCCAGGTTAAAATCAACCACACATGCTGACAAACTTTGCAAAGGCTTCAAATCCCAGGAAAATGGGCCCTGTGATTCTCATCTTTGCATTTGACCTACTATTGCTGCTTTTGCTACTGCTCCTTCTACTCTTGATACTAGTTTAATGATATGATTACATGATATGCATGAGCATATTTATCTTTCAAAACAATCTATTTAAGCCTTTTCAATGATGAAGTAATTAGTCTCATAAAAGTAAAGTAACTTCGACACAGATAAAAAATAATTGCCCAAATAATAGAGTTAGTAAAAGGTAGAACTAAATATTAAAACAAAACTATCTAATTCCAAGATATGTTATGCTGACCACTGTCTTCATGGCTATAATTAGCTTTCGGAAGAAATTATTTGTTTTCTCCTTTTTGACTGGACATTTCAATAAAAATAAAATGTCAAAAACTCCAATTTGTAGAACAATTGGTCCCTTAGAGTAGTATATTCAAAATTGTTAATGCAAAAGTATATTCAAAAGTCTTGTTTACCTCAGAATTTGTAAAATAAAGAAAACAATGCAAATCAAGGAATATTAGAGAAGTCTTTTCTTAAGTGAACCCACACGAAATACTTTTAAATTATTTAAGATTTCTAAATATTTAGTCTTTACCACTATATAAAATTGGATAGGAATTTTATGGTAAAAAAATATAAAATTAATCAAAAACATATAAGAATAATTACTAAACTGATAATCTGAAAACTTAGATCCTGAACAATCATGTAATGCTAGATGTTTTTGTCACTGTGGAAAGAAATGACCATAAATCTCTATTTTCTTTTCACAAAGTAAAGAGGGTTAATTAAATTATATGAGTAAGTTCCTTCCAGATCTAAAGTTGTACATCTGGTTTCATTAACACATTAACTCTTTCAGAGATAGTAAATCTTCAATTTTATTTTCATTATCTATTTCTTGCATTTTCATATAAGAAAGAAAACTGGCCAAATTGCTGCTGGATATCAAACAACTCATTATTAACAATGTGAATATCTACGTGTTTTATTTTTCCAGTTTTACATATCTAAAAAATAAAGGTCATTTATACTAAGAAAAATTATTCAATATTTTTTCTTACTGAATTACTATATTTTACATTTATATCTTTGTGTAGAAAGTCTTGATTCTTCTTTTAAATAAATAAATGTGCAATTGCCAACAACATTCTCAAAAACACAATTGTTTTCACAGATGATCATAAAAAGGCTAGAGGAAGCTGATAATGCAAAAAGGGACTACCTGATAGAACACTTTCATTGAATGTGCTCATATGAGACAATTCTTGATGAAAATGTAGTGGAAGAGATGACTACCATTGCATTCAACAAGCAGAGCTAGTGTATCTGAAATTCAAACTTTCTCAAATATGTTCCTATGTTATTTTCTGGACTTTTGGAACTGTCATTTTAACTATCTGAGTGTATACACATGATTTTCTTGATCATTATACCAATAGTTAATTTTGTGTTGTAACAACTCAGTTCAATATGTGGTGGCTTAAAACCATAATCATTTATTCAGATCCATGGTAGGTGAACCTGCAGTTTGGGCTGAGTTTATTTGTATAAGTTTTTCACTGGTCTTGGCAAGATTCACACAAAAATCTGTAGTCAGCTGTCAGCATGGCTGGCAGCCAGTTGGTCTAGAGGAGTCTCTCCTTGGATGTTTTATTTCTGCTCTATGTGATCTCTCAATATCCTGTAGGTCAGCCCAGATTTATGCAAATGGTGGTGAGATTCACCACAACAGCAAGAGTGGAAATGGCAAAGTCTCCTGAAGTCTAGACTTACACTTATTACATCAGTTCTCTTGAATTCCACATTTCAGAAGAAGTCACCAAGACAGCCCAGATCCAAGGGACATAGAAATAAACCACATCATTGATTAAAAGAACTACAAATAGTGCAGTCATTTTTCCCCCCACTGCTGATAAATTATACTGCTGATAAATTCACTTATCAGCAAACTCATATATGTTGAACAAGTTTTAGGTTAAACTCCAGACTCATCAAAAAAAAAAAAAAAGGAGAGGATTGAAATCAATAAAATTAGAAATGAAAAAGGAGAGACTACAACTGACACCACAGAAATATAAAAGATGATAAGAGACTACTACAAGCAACTATATGCCAATAAAATGGACAACCTGAAAAAAAATGGAAAAATTCTCAGCAAAGTACAACTTTCCAAGACTGAACCAGGAAGAATTAGAAAATATAAAAAGACCAATCACAGGTAATGAAATAGAAACTGTAATTAAAATCTTCCAACAAACAAAAGTCCAGGACCAGATGGCTTTACAGGTGAATTCTATCAAATATTTAGAGAATAGTTAACACTTATCTTTCTCAAACTCTTCCAAAAAGCTGTGATGGGAGGAATACTCCCAAACTCATCTATGAGGCCACCATCACCCTGATACCAAAACCAGACAAAGATATCACAAAAAAAGAAAATCATAGACCAATATCACTGATGAACATAGATGCAAAAATACTCAACAAAATACTAGCAAACAGAATCCAACAACACATTAAAAGGCTCATACACCATGATCAAGTGGAATTTATCCCACGGATGCAAGGATTCTCAATATATGCAAAACAAACAAGGTGATACACCATATTAACAAATTAAAGGATAAAAACCATATGATCATCTCAATAGATGCAGAAAAACCTTTTGATAAAATTCAACACCCATTTATGACAAAAACTCTCCAGAAAGTGGGCACAGAGGGAACCTACCTCAACATAATAAAGGCCATAATGACAAACCCACAGCAAACATCATTCTCAATGGTGAAAAACTGAAAACATTTCCTCTAAGATCAGGAACAAAACAAGGAGATCCACTCTTGCCACTCTTATTCAACATAGTTTTGGAAGTCCTAGTCATGGCATTCACAGAAGAAAAAGAAATAAAAGGAATACAAATTGGAAAAGAAGAAGTAAAATTGTCACTGTTTGCAGATAATCCTAAAGACGCCACCAGAAAAATACTAGAGCTAATCAATGAATTTGGTAAAGTTACAGATAAAAAATTAATGCACAGAAATCTTTTGTATTCCTAAACACTAACAACAAAAATCAGAAAGAGAAATCAAGGAAACAATCTCACTTACCATCGCAACAAAAAGAATAAAATACTTAGGAATAAACCTACCTAAGGAGGCAAAAGACCTGCACTCAGAAACTATAAAACACTGATGAAAGAAATCAAAGATAACATAAACAGATGGAGAGATATACCATGCTCCTGGATTGGAAGAATCAATATTGTGAAAATGACTATACTACCCAAAGCAATCAATAGGTTCAACACAATCCCTATCAAATTACCAATGGCATTTTTCACAGAACTAGAACAAGAAATTTTACAATTTGTATGGAAATAAAAAATACCCCCAAATAGCCAAAGCAATCTTGAGAAAGAAAAATGGAGCTGGAGGAATCAGACTCCCTGACTTCAGACTATACTACAAAGCTACAGTAATCAAGACAGTATGGTACTGGCACAAAAACAGAAACATAGATCAATGGAACAGGACAGAAAGCCCAGAGGTAAATCCAAACACATATGGTTACCTTATCTTTGACAAAGGAGGCAAGAATATACGATGGAGAAAAGACAGCCTCTTCAATAAGTGGTGCTGAGAAAATGGACAGCTACATGTAAAAGGTTGAAATTAGAACACACCCTAACACCATACACAAAAATAAACTCTAAATGGATTAAAGACCTATATGTAAGGCCAGACACTATAAAACTCTTAGAGGAAAACTTAGGCAGAACACTCTTTGACATAAATCACAGCAAGATCCTTTTTGACCCACCTCCTGGAGTAAGGGAAATATAAACAAAAATAAACAAATGAGACCTAATGAAATTTAAAAGCTTTTGCACAGCAAAGGAAACCATAAACAAGACCAAAAGACAACCCTCAGAATGTGAGAAAATATTTGCAAATGAAGCAACTGGCAAAGGATTTATCTCCAAAATATACAAGCAGCACATGTAGCTCAATATCAAAGAAACAAACAACCCAGTCCAAATCTGGGCAGAACACCTAAATGGACATTTCTCCAAAGACATACAGATGTCCAATAAATGCATGAAAAGATGTTCAGCATCACTAATCCTTATAGAAATGTAAATCAAAACCACAATGAGGTATCACCTTACACCGATCAGAATAGACATCATCAAAAATATCTACAAATGATAAATGCTGGAGAGGGTGTGGAGAAAGCTGAATCCTCCTGCACTGTTGGTGGGTGTGTAAATTGATACAGCCACTATGGAGATCAGTATGCAGTTTCCTTACAAAACTAAAAATAGAACTACCATATGACCCAGCAATCGCACTACTGGACATATACTCTGAGAAGACCATAATTCAAAAAGATACATTTACCACAATGTTCATTGTAGCACTATTTACAATAGCCAGGACATGGAAGCAACCTAAATGTCTATATACAGATGACTGGATAATGAAGATGAGACACACATATACAATGGAATATTACTCAGCCATAAAAAGAAACGAAATTGTTATTTGTAGTGAGGTGGATGGACCTAGAATCTGTCATACAGAGTGAAGTAAGTCAGAAAGAGAAAAACCAATACCATATGTTAACGCATATATATGGAATTTTTAAAAGCCGTACTGATGAACCGAGTGGCAGGGTAGGAATAAAGATGCAGACATAGAGAACAGACTTGAGGGCAAAGGGGGAAGGGGAAGCTGGGATTAAGTGAGAAAGTAGCACTGACGTATATACACTACCAAATGTAAAATGGATGGCTAGTGGGAAGCTGCTCCATAGCACAGGGAGATCACCTCAGTACTTTGTGACGACCCAGAGGGATGGGATCGGGACGGTGGGAAGGAGGCTCAAGAGGGAGGGGATATGGGGATATATGTATACATATAGCTGATTCACTTTGTTGTACAGCAGAAACTAATACAACATTGTAAAGCATATGTACTCCAATAAAGATGTGAAAAAAAATCAGTTGCATTTTCATACACTATAAACAAACTATCAGAAGGAAATTTAGGAAATAATGCCACATATAATTTCATCAAGAAAGAATACTTAGAAATAAATTTAACTGAGGAGATTAAAGATCTGTACACAGAAAACTATGATAATGATGAAAGAAACTGAAAAGTATACAAATAAATGAAAGCTATTCCATGTTCATGTAATATTAGAAGAATATTGTTGAAATGTTCACACTACCCAAAGCAATCTACAGATTCAATATAATCCCTATAAAAATTTCAATGCCATTTTTCACAGAAATAGACATAAGCATGGAACCACAAAGACCCCAAATAGGGAAATCTTGATAAAGAACAAATCTGACACATCATACTTCCTGATATCAAACTATATTACAAAAATATTGTTATCAAAAGAGTATGGCATTGGCATAAAAACTGACATAGATCAATTGAACAGAATACAGAGCCCAGAAATAAACCTATGTGTATATGGTCACTTAATTTATAGTCAAGGGGTCAAGAATATACACTGGGGAAAGGAAAGTCTCTTCAATAAATGTTGTTTGTAAAACTGTACAGCTACATGCAAAAAATGAAACTGAACCCCTATTTTTCACCATACACAAAAATCTACTCAAAATGGATTAAAGACTTACATTTAAGACCTGAAACCATAAAACTCCTAGTAGAAATACAGGCAGTAATCCCCGTGAACTCACTGATGATGATCAATTTTTAGATTTGACAGCAAAAGCAAAGGCAACAAAAGTAAAAATAAACAATTGGAACTACATCAAGTTGAAAAGCTCTGCACAACAAAGAAATCATCAATAAAATGAAAAGGTCACCTACTGAAGGTAAAGAGATATTTTCAAATCATATCTGATAAGGGGTTAATATCCAATATAGTTAAATAACTCACACAACTCAATAGAAGAAAAACAAACCATCCAATTAAAAGATGGGCAGATGATCTGAATAGACATTTTTCCAAAGAAGACATATAAATGACCAACAGGTATATAAGAGGTGCTCAACATTATAAAGTGTAGGACCCTAGCTCTGCTTTTAGTTTTAACACATCTAGATATTAATGAACTTTAGCTCATATTAGAGCTATAATTTTAGAAAATGACTTTAAGTGGGGTTGCTATTTAAACTCAATGCTGCTGTAAATTTTTTCTGGGAATCAAAAGATCTTCTCTAATATAGTCATCAGAAAATTTTAAACAGAAAAATAATCAACATAGTGCTAAGAAAATAAACATAGAATATCTTTTTTACATAACTAGAAATTACTATGCTCAAAGAATGTTTGAAATATATGGCACAATTTGTAAGAAATTGAAAAGAGATGGTGTTTCGCTAAGGAGAATCAGAGACCATTTCTTCAACAATTGATTGCCGCTTAATATATCACAGTGTGAAGTGGGCTTTTGATGATTTGAATACAAGTCAGTCAGGGTAGTCTTTATAAATTAATATTTTCACCACTTAGCAGAAATTTAATTTTGAAAATCAAAATTTATATTGACTTTTTAGATTAACCAAGTACCAAAGGAACAGAGACACTGGATATGACATTCAGTACAGAGTTGAAAAGTTAACTGAACTGGCACATAACATTTCCAATACCAGATAAATATAATACTGAATTATTCCGATGTTCATGAGCTTCTCTCCATAAAATGACTTATTTTTTTTATTTGTCCAGGTGAAATAATAAACATCAAGATACAAGTAGCCAATATATAATTTTTCTTTTGAGACTAAAATTCTGTACTAAAAGTACAGAATTCCCAATTCATCAAGGAAGGTATTAAACTCTGATTGATTACAATGCAACTGTTATTGGGACTGAATATGTTAACAAGGAAAATACATTTTATCAAGTCACTGAGAAATTTAAATAGTCATGATTGTAATAGTTTTCTTTAGAGAGTCCTTACCTTGGGCTAAGTACTATGCTAAGTACTTTACATGATACTAGCTAACATACTACATAGTCACTACTTGTCAGATTCTGTGCTAATTACTTTTTCTTCATAAAAACAGTAGGCAAAATTCTAATACTGTCCCCAAGATTTCCTATCTTGCTTTACATAATCATTCACTTGAGTTTGGTTGGGATGTATGAATATGATGGGATATCACTACCATGATTAAGTTACAGTATAAGGCAAAGATGAAGGAATTTTGCAGCTATAATTGAGGATCAAAATCTTTTGGAGTAGAAAGGGAAATTTTTGTGAGTTGGCCTACTTAATTAGGTGAAAACTCTTAAAAGATGGGCAGGGCCATTTCTGAAGAGAAATTATCTTGCTGACCTTGAAGAAGTAAGCTGCTATATTATGAAAGGGCCTGTGTGAGTATCTCCAAACTAAGAGCTAGAAAAAAAACAGATGCCAGTCCTATAACCATAAGAAGATGAATTCTGCCAACAACTACATGAGCTTTGAAGAGGACCACAAATTTCAGAAAGAAATAGGTTGGGTAACACCTACATTGTAGCCTTATGAGACCCTGAGTGGAGGGCCCAGGTAGCCATGCCCAAACTCCTGACCCCCAGACTCTGTGATAATGAGCGGATATTGTTTTAAGCCACTAAGTATGTGTTGATGCATTATCAATTGAAAATTAATATAACCATCTTGTTTAATCTTTATAAAAGTGCCTTAGTTTGTTCAGGCTGCTATAACAGAATGCCATACACTGGGTGGCTTTTCAAGAACAGAAATTTATTTCTTATAGTTCAAGGCTGGGAAGTCCAAGATCAAGATACTGGCAAATTCAGTGTCTGGTGAGGATCTGTTTCTGGTTTTTATATGGCTGTCTTCTCCCTGTTTCCTTACATGGTGAAACGGGCAAGGGAACTCTTTTGGGTCTCTTTTATAAGAACATCAGTTACCTCCTAAAGGTCCCACACCTCCAAATATCATCACATTGAGAGAATAGATTTCAACATATGAATTGAGGGACACCTTCACTCTATAGTAGAAGGATTGTAAAAATCAAATGCAAAGGAAATATTAGCACTTATATGATATATATGGGGCTCAAAGAGGTTAAATAACTTGCTCCAAGAATATAGTTTATTACTGATGAAGCCAGAAAAATCAGAGTTCAAAGTCACTCTAACTCTAGCATTACCCATGTTCTTAACAATTCACACAGTAAATTCTGCTCATTTCATCCTTTCAATAATTCTATGAAATTGGTATTAATATCCTCATTTTACAAAAGAGGATACTGCTCCAGGGATATTAAATAACTTTTCCAAAGCCACATGAATACACTGTGGAAATGAAATTTAAACACAGGACTAACTGGCTACAAACTTTACCCTCATAAGCAACATATTATACATGAGAGTTACTAGCCTGTTTAAAGTGTAAGATGAAGGCAATCTAGGAACCATGCTTCTGTCCACTTAAGCTTCTGTTTTCTACCTGTGATGAGTTACCCACTGTCCTTTGGGACCCAAAGATTTTTTGTCTCCCTGGTGTTTTAAAGTTGTTATTTCTACGGTTCCCATTCTTATTTTTTCTTATTAAACACTCACATTTCCTCAGTAAAACATGAATGTCATGTGGTAACCTGATAAGCTACATATCGAGTTTAAATATCAAGTTGAACAATCTTACAGTAAAGCTGTTGCTTTTGAATAGTTACCCAGGGAATAAAGCACCATTAAAATAATGTGATTGACCGCATGGAGTAAGGTCTTTCATTTTATTTCATAGTAACTTAAGATGCATATAAAAAATAGAGTGCTACATTGATATATCAACAAGAAACTTCCCTTGATATAAGGATCAATACAAAACTTTGGAAAATAATCAAATATAGGTTTCCATTTGGACCTTCATAAGTTTTTTTAAATTATATCACTAACTAATGGCTGTCTTAACATTTGCAAAAGACAAGAGATTGCTTTGAAAACCACAGTCACAGAGCAGTAGCTAGCAATACATGTCTTGTTTTTTCTAAGTCATTTTATTTTATAGTGTTCACTTCTTTGCTGTCATTACTATTAGTACTTAATAAAAAGATATATTAAGACCACAGAGGTTATGTTTCCATGAAACCTAAACAATAGAAATGTGAGAAGGAAAAGAGTCAAGGAAGAAATACAAATAAGAATAAATGAGAAAAAAATAAATATTATATTTAGTGTTAAATTTGGCATTAAAATTTTAGAGTGTGAATGCCAAAATATCTTGCTAAAATCTCCCAAATTCAGAGTTATGGTATGGGACTTCCAGAAATCAAAATCGTGGTTAACTGTTAATACTTTAGAAATGAACTATAGGCTTAGATGTATTATAAAGGGAATATGTTCAACACTTAGTACTTGACATGACATGTAAGTGGAAAGATGAAACAAGGGATAGAAATATTTTAAATACATGGTAGAGGAAATACTTCTCTTAAAACACACTCTAAGCCTTTTTAGATTAATGGGAAGTACGTTGGCCAAAAACTGTAGCTAAAACTTGTTACTAAAAAATCTCAACAGACAAAATTTTACATTTCTGGTGTCTAAATTTCATTAGGAAACCTGTTTTATTTTATTATTTCTAACTCACATTGACAATCACAATTACCGTCTTCTGCCAAAATGTTTAGGTTTGTCACCTCCTTTCTAAGGCACACACAACGCTATAAGCCTTCACAATTTGCCCTTAATACGGAAGAAATCTTTTGGAGAAATCACTCTGTTCAATATTTCATCTTTGTATGTAATTAAAGAAGACTTTTCCAAATAATGATTTACATTTAAAACAGCCTAGAAAAATGATATTTTCTCCTATACAAAGAACCTGGAAGAAGTATTACATTGTAATAATTTTTAAAGTGTTTTAATTCCTTAAGTTTACTAAATCATTTTCCTTTCCAAAATACTATTGGGTCACCATGAGAGGTCATAATGAAACTATGAAGAGTGCAATTGAAATTTACTTTTAGAGATTAGAAAAAAATATTGATAAATCTGCATCCTGGATTATACTAGACTTCTTAACATCTCAGGATTTTTCACATTCCACTTTATCCTTTAACTTTTAAAGATGGGGGTGTTCCACAAAAAGATAACAAATTTAGAGAATTCTTATCCTTGCTATTCAGGCAGCCAGGGGTAAGGTGACATAAAAGAATCTCAGAGAAGATTAAAAAGCTTGAGAGCTGCTGAATAAGATAAAATGTTGACATTTAAATATATACCCACTTCCACAAACATAGGGGCATGCACTCAATTCCTGTAGCCCTATGAATTTTTAACCAACCTTTAGGCTTTTATGACAGTGAGTCCTTTTTAGAAAAATTACATTCTTCTATTTAAATTCTATTTTAATAGCTTGAAATTCATATTTAGCATAGTTGTTTCTAGTTTCTAAAGACAAAAGTTTCAATGGAAGTATGAGAGGAAAAGATTACTGGCTATACTCCCCAGAAAGTGAAATAAATGAAATATAATCTGACAGTTTAAATTTAATCAGTATGTCACCATTGTGCCTTAATAGAGCAAATCACCCTAGGTTGAGTACGTAATTTACTCTCAGCAGCTAGAGGTGGGTAATGAAAGCAAGAGTCACTCACTAGTTGGATACAGAGGGTGGTGCAATTAGGGCTGCTTCATAACAATTCAAATTAGATCTGAATTATGGAAGGGACTGCTAATTTAGATAAGTATAACTTTGGAAGCCTTCATGGCTTCAGCATTTCAAGTATGCATGGCAGGTATTTCTTGATTCCTTGACATTTTTAAATCAATAGTTTTAAGGTGTTGGTAATGTTAGTTTGTAAAGCACAAGGGTTTGTAATAAAAAAAATACACACCGATTGTGTGTACAAATAAGGTTTGCTTCTTTTTTCCTCCCATGGCTACACTTTCAAATACTGAAAAGGGCAAGGGGGAAGCAATCAATTAGTAGAGAATGTCACAAGTAAAATTATCCATTTTGTCTAGATAACAAGGGAATAGAGTTAGACTAAAGAATTAGGCAAATAGTCTGAGACAATAATCTGAGATCATATAGATTCTTTTATGGGATTTGGTGCAAAATGAAATGTTCGTAAGGAAGTTACCTTATTTTGCTAATCATTTGCCTTTTGTAGAGTCATTAGGAAATTTAATTTCTAGTACATTATGAGATGAAATTTGTTCATGCCAACACTCAGTGGTAAATCTGGATTAAGAATACTTGTTACATGAATAAACGATATCAAAACAAGGTACCTCATTTCATATGGCTTTCTCTGGCAATGTTTTACAGCTTGGAAGTGAATAAGGTTCCATTAAAATAATTAGTGAGTTGATGCTGCTAAAGTTTCTAATAAATACTACATTTTCCAGAGATTCCTAATTGTTGAGAGTCAGAGTAAGAAACCTAGTTGTTTGGGATGGTTAGTAAACATTTATTATAATTAACCAGGAGAGTTCAATTGTTCAATCTTTTATGCAAATTTTAATGTACAAACTGGAAAGTATATAATTTTCTATGTCAATTCCCAGTTACTGATGTGTGGAATTATGGATTTTGCATAGCAAGGTAAAGAATTTTCCCTATCACTACAGCTCTTACCCAAAATAATAAATGGTTATCAGAACCCAGGTACAATGACATAAAAATTAGGTAAACTGTTAGAATGTTGTTTTGCAAAACTAAGATTCTTGGTAAGATACCATTAGAGTACAGGATGTAGTATTGAAGGGAAATTGAGGAGAAAGAAAGCCAGTGCTAATCTAGAAGGCATTTCCAAACTAAAGATGGAGATGTCCTGTCTGATCTGAGAAGCAAAAGAACATATCAGATAATTTTCATGTTTAACCTCACATACACTTAAAGAGATATAATCTCTAAATCTTTCTTCATTTCAGTGGTGCCAATAGCTTTCTTTCCTTTTGTACCTACAATAATGTAGTAAGTTGAACATTGTTATTTTGTGTAATAGATAATCATAACATATATTGGGTTTTTTGCTTACTAGATGACTGATATGTAAAGCACTCAAAATTAAAATCATTTAATTATTAAATATATTTGTGTTTAATGGAGTCAGTCACATTCAACTAAGATGTATTAAAAATCTACTGTGCACATATCATGTTCTTGGGACACAATGGGGGGAAAAGACATGTCACTGCCTCCTTGAGGCTTACATTCAAACAATCAATAACCAATGAAGATATATATATTGTATAAGGGGTTAAGTGATATTGGACAATAAAAGAAACGAGTATATCAGGAATATATGTGTATATATTATCCTTGGGGATTGGTGGGTGTAATTTTAAGCAGGGTGATCAAGGCAGGCCCCCATGGGGAAGCTCACATATGAACACTAATTTGAAGGAAAAGAAAAGAGTTAGTTATTCAGATATCTGGAGGGAATATTTCTTCTAGAAGAAAGAGCATCAGGAGTAAGCATCCTAAGGCAGGAGCATTCCTGGCACCCCAGGCCCAGTGGGGGTGGATCAGAATGAGTTTGGAGAGAAAGAAATAAGACTCAGGGGAGGAGGGGAACTGCGCAGAGAGAATGTATAGACGTTTGCAGAAATATGTGAAGACTTGCCTGTCATTTTATAGGGCCCTATATAGACAAGATGTTCTAGTGGTCATTATATAAATCAGGGTTTCTGAACCTTGGCTCTAATTGACATTTTTGGGTTGGATAATTCTTTGTTGTGCAGGGCTGTCTTCCTCATTGTAGGATGGTCAAGCATCATAGCTGACCTGTACCAGCAGATGACAGTAGCACCCACAAATAAAATGATTCCAGATATTGCTAAATGTACCATAGGTCGTGAGGGTTGAAAACCATAGATATAAATAAAAGGTATTGAGGCACAAACGTGTTAAATAACTAATCCAGAGTCACACAGCTAATAAATAACCCTGCTTCCAGATGCCAGATATTTAATGATAAGACACATTTACTCCATTCCTTGGCTGGACCATTGATCCCTTTTCTGGTTCGTTTGAATCAAAGACAGTTGACTAAAGTCACCACGCTGTAAACTCTTGAACAGTTTTTATCAGCCTCACATGAAGTAAAAATTAGCTTTAAGTTGCCAGACATGTTTACCTGTAATGAGGTCCTGGACTTTAGCCAGAACATCAACTCTGAATCTGTGTTCAGAGCACTAAGAGGAACATGGATCACAATGGGATATGCCGACAGTTGTTACATGGTAAACGGGAATGGAGGTAGGGAAGAGAAAAAGCTTTGGTACATGAAAATGCAATTTCCAGTGAAGCACTAGAGTGGTGGCCAGCAGGGAACCCATGGTATATGACTGACCAAGCTGGTATGCTGCAACAGCAAAAGGTATTTGCCCTTGGTTTGAGCAAAAAAGTAAGGAAAGACACTATTATAAGTTGCCAAGAAATAGGTCCTGGAGTGAATATGGTCATAAGGAGAACAACAGAATTCTGTATATATATATAACTATACTATGTACTAATAACTAAATACTTGTAGGTATGTTAAGTATATGCATGTGGAGAGAGAAGGTTTGACCTATATTTTCCCATTCAGCACATTGACTAATAATGCTCAATAACTCTATGTGCTTCTACATACTATTACTCATACAGTACACATTACATGCAACCATAATTTGTAATTATCCCATATCATATTGTCCTCTACCAATTTGCCATTTTTAGGAGAGGGTCATCAGAGGTTCTGCTATATATATATATCACAGCAACATTTAGCATAACTTACATATTAAATGATGAAAGTAAGCATTGGTTGAATACATTAACAATGACCAAATCTGTCTTGTTTCGATAAATAGGTGGGATCCTTCCAAAGCAAAATATATGTTGATTACTTCTTAACAATTAAGAGCAATGCAAATACTAAGTTTAATTAGTGAGCTTATGGAAGAAACAAAACATTTAAGTCATTGAATCTCTCTCTCTCACACACATATGCACATACTCCTTTGAGAATCTTATGTCTTGATCAAAGAAGAAATGAACTTTTCTGTTTTTCAGGAAGGCCTATCTCGATATTTGAAGATGGAATGAGCTGTCTACAAAGGGAGATTTTTTTCTCATTTTTTTTCCCATGCAGTTGTAACACACATAATAGTGTATATTGTTGTTAGTAATCACATTTATAATATATAACTCAAGAGCATAATTTGTTAATGATTCATTATTTTGATTGACAACCTAAAATGTATTAAATTACCTACCAGAGACTATATTACCTAGACAAAGAATGTATGATTACTTATCAAGTATATCCTAAGAATAGTGCAGTAGAGTTTTTTTTTCAAAGTCTAAAAGCTGATCCATTATTTTTAAACATCTGAGAAATACTGTGCATATATAATTAATTCCACCATTCCCATAGATGGACTTTAAGGTCATATTCTTATGTATGTTTTTAAGGCAACTTCATTAGGTGTGCTTAGAACAGGTAAGACAATTCCTTTCCGTGCATGTATTATTTTGCTTTTCAGAATGAATACTTATATTTGGAAGAAAATCCAATAAAATTTTTTTAACTCATTAGTTAACTTGTTTTATTAGTATGACTACAAATGTTTTTTTAAATTTCCCATCATTTAAAAATGTGTAACTTCTATACCTTATACAAAATACCTTATTTTAGATATGTGTATTTAAGATATTACCTAAAAAACACAAGTAATTACATCTTTATAAGATAGGCTTATATATTTCACTGAGCTCATGGGCACTCAAACCAAGTCTGGATTTTCAAACTTCAGGTCAGTAAGCCTTTTGTTCAAATGAAACTGAAAACACCTTGTGTATACTCCTTCGAGTAAAGTGATTAAACAATAAATTTCAGTGAGTTCAGAAGAAGTTCAATTCCTCTTGCTTTCATTCTACCTAAGATGGCCTGACCATCTTCTATTTCACATTACAACAAATTGAAGCAGCTCATCTCATGGACTGATGTTTGTTCGAATTTCATGCAATAAGGAACAGGGCACTTTACTGAAGTTATTATCAGTACTTCCTTGTCTGCTGAAATACTAAAGGTGTTGATTTGGGACTCTCCAGTTCTGATTCTGATACACCTATCTGAGTGACAAGAGAGGACAAGGGCTCAGAGAAAATATATTGAGGGAGAAAAGGGAATATAAGGTATTCAGACAAAAAATAGAGAAAGGAGTAGAGAGAGAAAAAAAATAACTTAATACCCTGTGGACACTACATATCATCCTCATTTTCATTTTGTTAAATTGGCAGGTACAGTATATGCCTGTAGGAGCTATGCCATTTTTCTTTTTTCCTAGACACTCTGACAGCAGGAACAGTGACTCCCTGCTCAGAGTAAGTAGCTGATGTGACTGTGGAAGTTGTGAAGCTAAGATTGGGAAAGACACCTGTCATTGAATCTAAGAGACTGTTTTGATCCCCAAAGGTCTCTCTGTTTATTATAAATTTTGAAGATTCTTTTCTGTTCTTTCTTCCAAAAAGGGTGAAAATATCCATAACTGACCTTCCCTGCCTATATAAAAATCCTCAATCAGGCAGAGTTTTCAGAAGACTGAGCACAATTCATGGTGACAAAAGAAAAAAAATTAGGGTGATCACAGCAGTAAAAAACATCAAGAGGAACTAGCTCTTAAATGAGCTAAAAATGTTCGTATTTTTCCCGTCCCCTTTAGCTTCTCTTCCTTTCATATCTACTATGGAATTCCTATATGCATGTCTTATAAATGCAATTATACAGAACAACAGTTTATTATTTTGACTGAAAATTATAGTCACAACTGAAAAGTTTTGGAGTTTGCCTTTGTTTTTGATAACTACTTCAAAAATGATTCCTATGAATAAAGATAATTAGGTCTTCTTTGGGCATGACTTAGATTTCAAGTCAGGTCCATCTAAAAGGTTTTGATAAAGAGCCAGAACTTATATCCAATTAATTGTTTCAGTTCTCCCACTTTCAAAATTAATGAAGCACTATGATGTGCTTTTACCTAAGCACAGTAAAAGGGGTATTAACTGAATTGTTTCCCCAAAATTCATATTTTGCAACACTAACCCCCCAGTGTGACCCTGTAAGACCTATATTTGGAGATAGGGTCTACAAGGAGTTAATTAAGATTAAACTAGGTCATAAAGGTGGGGCCCTAATCCAGTAGGATTAGTGTTCTTATAAGAAGGGAGACCAGGGAATTCCCTGGCTGTCCAGCGGTTAGGACTCCAGGCTTCCACTGCGGGGGCATGTGGCCAAATGGCACAGCCAAACAAAACAAACAAAAAAAAAAAAAATGAAAAGAAAAAAAGGAGGCCAGAGCACAGCCCCTTTTTCCATGCAAACACAGGAGAGTTCAGGTGAGATCATAGTGAGAAAGCGACTATTGACAAACGAGAACTCTCAGCATGATCATGGACTTCCAGGCTCCAAAACTGCGAGAAAATAAATGTCTGTTGTTTAAGCTACTCAGTCTGTGCTGTTTTGTTATGGCAGCCCTAGAATACTAAAAGCAGTAATCTGTAACATCAGCTGTGAGTAGTAGGGACATTTGCTTACATTGCAAGTGGGTTCATACAAAAGCTGGCGTTCAGTGTAGGTTTGTGAGCTGTAGCAGGTCATTGGGTTTCTCAAGTTAATTTTCTCTACAATATTAAGTGATTGCATTGTTATTTGCAAGGTTTTTTGCTTGCAAATGTCTAGGGATCTATAATCACATAACTCGACTTACTTTTTCTGCCCTTTGAGCAGGATTCTAATCAAAAGAATAGATTTGAAATGGAGATTCAATAGGACTTGCAAGCATCATTATAACATTTTCTAACTTTGTTTTAGACCAGTAATATAAAGAAGAGAACTATCAAAACTGGGAACTCACCAAGTATATATGTTTCCCAGGCCTTCTGTAAAAATTACCACAAACATGATGGCTTCAAAAAACAGCTATTTATTCTCACTCTGTTTTGGAGGTCAGAAGTTCAAAAATCAAGGTTTGGCATGACCATGTTCACTCTAAAGGATCTAAGGAAGAATCCTTTACTTCTTCCAACTTCTGGTAGCTCTAGGCATTCCTTGGCTGGTGGCTGTATTACTTCAACGTCTTTCCCCTTCATGTGGCCTTCTCTTTGAGTCTCTACTCTGTGTCTCTTATAAGGGCATTTGTCATTTGATTTAGGGCCCACCCTGATAATCCACTATGATATCATCCAGAGATTTTTTTAAAAAATTAATTTATTGTTGGCTGTGCTGGGTCTTCATTGCTGCATGCGGGCTTCCTCTAGTTGCAGCAAGTGGGGGCTACTTTTCGTTGTGATGCATGGGCTTCTCATTGTGGTGGCTTCTCTTGTTGTGGAGCACGGGCTTCAGTAGTTGTGGCACACAGGCTCAGTAGTTGTGGCTCATGGGCTCTAGAGCACAGGCTCAGTAGTTGTAGCACACCAGCTTAGTTGCTCCACAGCATGTGGGATCTTCCAGGAACAGGGCTCAAACCTGTGTCCCCTGCATTGGCAGGCAGATTCTTAACAACTGTGCCACCAGGGAAGTCCCCAGAGATTCTTTATTACATATGCAAAGGCTCTCTTTCCAATTAAGGTCACATTCACAATTTCCAGAGGGGGCGCACCATTCAACCCGCTATATCAGGGAAAAATTGTTAAAAAAACTTTAAACAAAACCTTCCTCATATAAAGAATCAGATCAGGGATGAAGTGAGTGAGTGGCATGGATTTATATATACTACCAGCTGTAAAATAGATAGCTAGTGGGAAGCAGCCACATAGCACAGGGAGATCAGCTCAGTGCTTTGTGACCACCTAGAGGGGTGGGATAGGGATGATGGGAAGGAGATGCAAGAGGGAGGAGATATGGGGATATATGTATATGTATAGCTGATTCACTTTGTTATAAAGCAGAAACTAACACACCACTGTAAAGCAATTATACTCCAATAAAGATGTTTAAAACAAAAAAATTAGATTTAAAAAATAAATATTCAATTTTGATTCTCTATGGCAACATTTTAAGTCATATTCAATTTAATTTAAAAAATTTTATTACTAGCTGGTAAAGTGGTAATCTTTGTTTTGATCTTCCAAAAGGATCAAATTTAAAAAGTGAAGTTTTAGGTAAGTGAAATTCCAGTAAAAAGGGCTTTCTAAATTTTTAAAATAATGCCTATGCTATTAAAGACAACTGAAATCTCTAAAAGTCAAAACAGAATATTTTGATATAATATTTTTCTTTAAGTCCAAGGCTCTTTTCATAATTTGCATACAAAACATTTGACCTACAAATATACTTCTTGCATTAGCAATTTTGAGACTTAATTTTTGCCTTAAGTCCTAAATAGGAAAGGACAGAGAATTTGCAGTTTCCCAAATGAGATCAAGGGGGCTCATTAGCTAGCAAATTGAGATGTTATGAAACATTTATTTGGGAGAGAAGATTCATATACACCCCAAAAAAGGGACTAAGCAAAAAGGTGTGTTATTAAAATTCAGCTTCCTTGAGGTATATACCAATATTGATTTTTATTCTTAAGTTTCTTTCACTTGAAAACACATCATGAATTCTCTTAAATATATAATTAATCTTCATAAACACATTTTAAAGACCATGTAGGAAAGATATGAAAATTAATATATTTGAAGTTAAAGAACAGATACTGTAGATTCTTTGATTTAGGTAAAGATTAAAGTAATGGTTTTGTATTCTGATCTAACCATGATTAGATGGGGAAAAAGGCAATTCTCTGTGTCCCCCTCGCCCCCAACACACTCTACTCTTTGTTATCCATTTTATAGATCTTGGAACCCTACTATACACAAGTTCTTTGTGATCCATTTTCTTTTAAAATATTTAAAACATAGGTAGCCAATAATATATTACCTATATTATCTATGGTTTTATCCTCTTGGAATCCATATTAGTCCTTAAATATATTTCAAAGAAATGTTTTCTTTTTTCTCATCACTTTCATAAGTGCAAGTCTTATAACAACTCATATTTTCATTAGATATTTCTAATATGCCACATTTAAATCATATGCTTATATATAGAATCTTTACATTTAAGATACATTTCATTGATTCAGTGGGCAAAGATAGTTTTAGAAAATGTAACTTCAGGGTAACATTTAGTTTAAACTATGAGTTCAACTCTGATATACACTTTAAAAACATAAAACTAGAATATTTTGTTGGCTATGGTATTTTCCTCCCTTTCCTGCCCCACATTAATAATTCTCCAATTGAAAAAGGAAACTGTCAATTTGTTGAGTGTTTCAGTCTGCTTGGCTGCCATAACAAAATACAAAGACTGGATGGCTTAAACAGAAATATATATTCTCGTAGTTCTGGAGGCTGGAAAATCCAGGATGAAGGTACTAATGGATTTGGTTCGTGGAGAGAGCACTCTCCTTTGTTTGCAGAGGGTCATCTGCCTTGTCACTGTGTCCCAGATGGAGGAGTGGGAGCCCTGGTATCTCTTCTACTTATAAGGGCACCAGTCCCATGAGATCAGGGGCTCACCCCATGACCTTAATTAACTTTTGTCACCTTCTGATAGGACCTATTTTCAAATACATGCATACTGGGGATTAGGGTCCCGACATGAAGTTTGGCGAGGGTGGAGTGGTAACACAGTCAACAACATCATATTGTACAGACGAAGTGAGGAAGAAGAATAATATTTTCAAAATCTTGTCCCTGTCTTCAAAGAATACATAAAGAATACATAAATCAGTGGGGGAATAGATAAGGGAAATAGAAATGATTACAGATGATTAAACTCATTACATTATAGGACTTTAAAAAACTAAAAAAAATAAGGCTTCCCTGGTGGCGCAGTGGTTGAGAGTCCGCCTGCCGATGCAGGGGACACGGGTTCGTGCCCTGGTCTGGGAAGACCCCACATGCCGCGGAGCGGCTGGGCCCGTGAGCCATGGCCACTGAGCCTGCGCGTCCGGAGCCTGTGCTCCGCAATGGGAGAGGCCACAACAGTGAGAGGCCTGCGTACCGCAAAAAAAACAAAAACAAAAACAAAACTAAAAAAACTAAAAAAAAAACTGTTTAAAACAAAATGTAATCCTTATGCAAGTCATGATTATGTCTACACTTTCTTATAAGTCTTATAAATAAGGGTCAGTAGTTTTAGTTTGGTAAGTTAAAATATAGCATTGTCAACAATGATAGAGAACCAAAAGCTAGAATAGAATAGAATCATTATTGGTTAATTTGAAGAGTTTATTTTAAGATAAGAAAAGCAGGATAAAATAGTGGGAAACATCATCATGCAATTCAAAAGACTGGGCAAGTTTCCTAAAGATGCTCGTTCGTAGCCTCCTCATTCATAAAATGGGAATCAAAATATTTGCTTTACCTACCAGGTGCTGTGACAAACAAAAATGCTTCAAGTGGAAAATTTTTTTTAAAAAGTCCACCTGTCTATGCAAATGTGGTTATATACTAAAGGCTATGCTCAATTAATTCTTACTCTAACTATTAGAGAGTACCTTACAATTTTACATCTGGATCTAGAATTTCTGAATATCTGTCAAAAGAAAAGGTTAACAGGAAAAGGTTAAAAAGTTAACAGGAAAAGGTTAAAAGGCTAACAGGAAATGCTGTGAGTACTTCCTAGTGCTGTGCAGCAGGATAATGAGATTAGAACCCAAGAAATAGGCCACACTCAAAGGTTCACACACAGAAATAATAGGTGATGTACTGGGGGCAGTAGATATTTCCTGGGAGATAGTATAAATGAGATAGGAAAAGAAAGAAAGGGATATGTGGGAAGATTAAAAAGTCTAGGTGGAAACCCTGGACCTGTCTACATTTGAAGAGCACACAAAATACAGAAAAAGCGGTGAAAGTCACAATCCTAGGAAAATATGAATAGTGAGGCATGAGACAAAGTAGATAAAAGTGTCAGGTAAGATAGCTCAACAATTAACAAGTGCATAGACTGGTTTAAATAAAAGTTTTTAAAAACTGAGTAAAGGGTAAAAAGAGTTTTTTCATTGATCTAACCAATCAATTTAAGATGATTTAAATTAATGTGAAAGAAGACTAGTCAGATTTGAAACTCTTACTATTTTAAACTATGCTTCTAATTAGACTTTCAACTCTCAGAACATATTATATATATCCTCCAAATTTATTTTTATATGTATATCATTGTTTCATTAATTAAATCTCATCATGGATATAAAGAGAAAGGAAATAAGCTGATGAAGACCTGGACTAAAATGACAATGAAAGTGACAGGAAGACAAAATTATAGGCATGTTTTTTAGAGGAAGAAGTTGTAGCAACATTGATGACAGGTGATATAACATATGGGGAAGGAAGAACAAAAACTGGCCAATAATCTCACCTGCGAAAGTTACAAAATAGTTACTGGTATAGTAAGAGATGGGATATTTCAGAAGGAGGGAAGAAATGGAAAGGCCATTTGATAAGCTAATTTTGGGCACGTTAATTTTGAGAATAAACAAAAATCAGTCTGCAGGTGACTTGTCTACATGTGAACCCAAAAGAAGCAGAGTTAAGGATTGAGGATAGATTTACTTGTTAAAGTAGAAAAATTTTTATTATACGTAACAGTGCTAGACTAGAATGACAGTTTAACCTATATGATAGCCTAATAAATTGATTGCCTAATTATGAGACAACCTACTTCACATAAGTTTCAACCTAAGCAAATTAAAATAGTTGCCATTTATTTAAGACTTGCTATTATCTCTATTTTACAAATGAGGAAATTGAGGTTCTGCCTCTTTATGTAATCTCCCAAGGTCAAAAGTCCTGTCATTGGCAAATTAACTTTGAAGCCAAGATCTGCTGGACACTAAAGCCTGTGGTCCTTCCACTGGCTGAAAGAGTGAAAAGTATTGATATAATGGTACATAACATGAAGAGGAAGAAGTTGAAATTCTCAAACTCCTTCTTGGTGATAAGGGGGATGAAATTAGAAAAAAAGCTTTGTTATTATGTATAAATGAAAAATTCTGTTCTTTCACTGTAGAAAAGTCAATTCTTTTATTGTAAATTCACCTTGTAGGAATCCTGTCTGTGAATAATCCATCACAAAAGATAACTTTCTCTTATTACAAAATGTATATCATACGTTGGCCCCCAAACAATAAATAAACCTAAGAATACATTTAAGCTAATCTTCTTGTTAAAGGATTTGAGACAGCATAAAGAGAAGCTGCACTTATTAGAGTCACATATTTATTTTAACAGAAATTCTTAGTTTATTCTCATGTTCATCTTCCTCCAAGTTATTTTAGTTTAAAAATATTAAAAAACACCATGATACTTTCTTCAGAAATAGATCGTCATACCTCTACCTATGAAATTGTGGACATAATCTCATTCATCTTGTAGGACATTCTTGACAACTATGTGCATCAAGCCTTATTTTTGGTATTCATAAAAGCATTCCTTGAGATAGGTCTAACAGCATTACATGATAATGTTTTCATATTGGTCAAAAGGGGATAATAACCTATAGCTGTAGAGTTTCTTTTCATTTGATATTGATTGTATTAAGAGTATCTTTGCTCTTGTATCAGTCTTAGTACTACAATGTGCTTGCTTATCTTCTTTTCCATACCTTAGTATCCTATATGGAACACTGAACTATCAGTAATTACTACTGGTTTTAGCCTCATTTCTGTCATCCTGCCCCAAAACAAATAATCCTCCCCTAATAAAAAATGACATCAATAAGATAATACTTCCCTTTGTCTATTCATTTCCCGTGGCATAAGAAATTAAAATACCTGGATTACAATTATCTTGGATTTTTCCCTCACTTCAATCTCCCCTCACTTAGATTACCTTTAATTAATTTATTTAACCTTATAACCTAATCAATTACAGAAAAATACAGGAATCATGCTTTTAAATACTTTAAGATATTCATGTCTATTATTGGCATGCTTTTAACTGCAAGAGTTAGAAATTCATCTCAACTGGGCCTTAGGCAAAAAAGGGACTTTTTCTATATTACTGGAAAGTTCCTTAGAATAAGTCCTGCACAGTGGATTCAGGTACTCAATGAAAGCCAGAATCTCCCACCACCAGCTTTTCCCCTCTTCTTTCCTCACTTTCAGATAAACTCTTCTCATAAAGAAACAGATGTGAACACTGGAAGATTCAATCCACAATTTAGCAACTGGTCAAGACTATTGGAACCTTGCTGTAGAAAAATTTCCCACAACCTTAGCCAAAGTCTTGGGAAAGATTCTCAATTACCTGGATTGGACAACAGGTTAACTGACAAACCATCACTACCATCATCTGAAATAACCAAAAACAAGGATAATATGGCCAATTTTGTTTAACCATATTTACAAATAAAATATACTACTATTTAGCAAAGTTTAGTGTAAAGGGAAAAAAATGCACTTTTTCCCCCTGGCAAATTCACAGGCTTTATTTTGTAAAAAACTATAATAAAAGTCAACGTTAACCTTAGTTTTGTCTCAGTCACATAATTAGTAATCAAATTCAGTGGCCAGTGAAAATGCTGACTCTCTTCAGATACCAGGACGCAGATTCCCTCTGCTCCTTTTAGATCAGTGATTCTCAAACTTGGCTGTCCATTGAAATCATCTGAGGATGATTAAACTGCTTCCTAGGTTCCAGCTCCAGTGATTCTAATTTAATGGATGGAGTTTTGGCCAGGATATCAGGAGTTTCAGATCTCCTAGTGGTTCTAAGGTACAAATTTGAGAACTTTCGTTGACGTTCTGTTGTTTCCCTCTCAAATCCTTTCAAAAGTTTTAGGAACTAATAAATACTGACATATTATACCCCAGAAAACACAGTTCTCTTAGTTGATTAGGATAGCCTACCTAAAGATAAAGTCATTTTTCTGTCCTTCCATAGATTCCCTAGCTGCTTACCTGCATTGTAGCTTTTATCATGCCAGGTAGCAATTCCTTGTTTGTTTTTTTTTCCTTTCGGGAAACTGGTAGCATTTGGAAGTTCTGCCCTGTGGTTTTTATAACTTTTGTTTCTACTACGGTGTTATTTAAAAGGTACTTTAGAAATGTTTGATCCACAAATTGTTAAGACTAGCTGAGTTTTGTAGTCTTATAGCTGAGTGTACATCATAATAAATTATTACTTCTATAGGATATGTTAAAGGCAAACTCACTCTCTGACTGCCCAGTACAAAACCTTTCCTTCCAGATAATTCAAACTGTTCCCAATAACATGCTGAAGACCTTAAAATACATGCTGCAATACAAAGTAAGTGGGAAAATTAAAGTTCTTATACGAACATTATTGGCAGTCAGAGGGTGTTACGTGCACAGAATTTAAGAAGTCCAGTGAAGAAAGAAATAGTATACCACATGCAAGAATACTTGGAAGTTGCATAAAAATGCTTTTCTATTTAGTAACAAAAAGTAAAGTAATAAGTATAAAAAAATAAAAGAAGAGAAGGCTTCCTGATGGAGATGAATTGCAAAAGTTTAGATTACATATGTGTAGCCTGATTCAAAGCTATCTGTAAGCAGAGACCAGGTCTTATAAATTTTGCACACTTTCTCCACCAGGTCCACCCCTAGGGTGTGTCAGGCCAAAGGCAACTATTTTTGTGGGGTTCCTATCTAAATAACCAATCTGATTAAAAAAAAAACCCAATGCACTGTTTGGGAGGTACCTGACTAAAGCATACTGAAGGTTTTATTTTTATCTTTGCCAACTTGGAATTGATTTAATATTTTGAACATGACATGAATATAGGTGGCTTTCTTCTGAAAGATATTTGAAGTTCCATGGTACATAAACTAGTGGCTGCACTGAAGTACTGTTCTTACCAACATCTTAAACCAAGGGGGCGGGGATGGGAAATTACTGAATATTTTTCCTTCTTTTTATCTCCCTGCTTTTCTTTCTGAAACAAATTTTCAGAATAGAAGGTAAAGAAAGTATATATATAGTTGACAAATTTCTAGGTTCTTGAGAATCATTTTAATCATGTTACTCCATCACTTGACAAACATTTTTTGAATATATATTATGCTTAATTATGCTAGAAAATTGTCTTTTTAAAATCTGGTTCTCACAATAATCTTATAAACTATGCCCATTTTACTGATGAAAAAAAGCTGGAAACATAACAACTAAAACAAAAAAACTTGCCTGACATTACACAACTAGTGTTCAGAAAGATTTAACTCAAGGATTTCTTACTCTGAAATCCATGTTCTTCCTATATTACCATAAATGTAACTCTTAGCATGCTTCTAATAATTGTTAAATTTAAGTCTTTTCATTCTTAATTCTGCAAGATTCTTTCCACATGTTAAGTAAAATTTGGATTTGTCATTTGTGTTGAGGGCAAACTAAAGTACGTTGGAGAACACAGTGCACATAGAGCCCTCTTATTTGGTTCAATCCTGTCCCGAGGCACTGGGGCAGCATTTTTCCTGGTACATATACGTATGGCTGGTTTTGTATCACAGCATCACAGCAGTATGTCACACATAAGGACAAACAATGAGATCTGTGATGGAGTGACTCGTTTAAAACTGACAACTATGAGATTTCTTCCTGTCCTTTACCATGTATTTAGTTAGAAAATCAACCTTTCATAACTGATATCTACATGAAGATTTAATAGAGTGATTCCTGATTATGAACTGATATCTTCAAACAAAAACATTTTAGTTATGACAGTCAAATTTACTGTGAATGATTTTTTTTTTAAAAAACACACAGTAAATTAATTTTTGTGGATTAAATTATCTAATTTTTCTAGATCAATAGTTTACAACCAGGGGATATTTTGCCTCTCAGGGGACATTGAGCAATGTTTACAAACATTTTTGATCGTCACAACTGGGGACGGGGTGCTACTGCAACCTAGTAAACAAACAATTTAGTGGGTAGACTACAGTAGCCAGGATACTGCAAAACATCCTGCAATACACAGGATAACTTCCTACAACAAAACATTTGACAATCTAAAATGTCAAAGGTTCCAAGTTGGGAAACTTTATTCTAGACATATTTGTATGATCAAAACCAAAGTTATATTCCAAATGTTTTTCTATCTTCTCTTAGCTGCTGTACATGGTTTAATAGAACGAAACTTTTTGGAGCTTACAACATTTGACAGACAACCATGAATTAAAATATTGAAGAAAGAACCTGCATCAGCATTTTTAAAGCATTTTCTTAAATGTGGAAATTAGAGAATTGTGCAATGAAAAGAGGTAGCCAAATTCTATCTAGCAGTGTGCTAATGGGGAGTCCTAGAAGTTTGCTCTTAAAGGGGAAAGGATGGCCTTTCATTCTTCCATCAGCATTTCCTGGAAGCTGACATAATGAAGGAAGAATCTTTATGGACATATTTTGTTTGCTGGCTAGCCAGGAGAACTGACTATCCTGACCAGAACAGATGTGACTGGTCAGAAATAACCACTGCCCCACAAAAAACAGCAAAACTTAAACTTTTCTAACTTGTAACTTTTATAACCTGGATATCTAAATACTTCACATTTGCTCTTTTAATCGTCGATTCACTGAAGTGACAGAGACTTTAATGCTCCTTTTTAAGTCAAAAGAGATGTTTTCCACAGCGGGTGCTCTCCATTTATGTGAACTTAACGTGTTCCTGCCCTGACAGTTAAAAAAAAAAGAAAAAGACAGACCCGTAGAAAGCAAAAGTCATTTGCTGCTGCTTACCACCTGGGGGAAAAACCATCCTGTCCTTTCTATTACCCAAAGTAAAAATAGCATAAGTAAATTTACTTGAAACTTTGACCTTAGCATTTGACCAACTATCTCTGTCTCTTAAGAATACACTAAGATAATATTTCTGATACATCAGAAGACTAAAGTTGAGATAACTGATGCAGAAGTATTACGTTCCTATCCATAAAATTCTCAGTTTCAAATCCCTTATTCGATATTCGAAACTAATTCTCTTTTAAAACATTTATCTTTAAGCCAATTTCAGTGGCCTGTGAAAATGATTTCGTGCTTTACCACCACTTCTTTTAATACTCTCAATAATTTATTCAAGTAATGCATTATCAAGGTAGATAACAATCTAAAACATAGAAACTCAAAAAGAGAAAAAAAATTGAAATGCCTGAAGATTCATAACATCAAAGATTAGCATAATACTTTTGTGAATATCCTTCTGGAATGTGATATGTAAAACATTTGAATCTCCCCCTCATCAATTTCACTTATATATATTGTCAACAGATAGTTAAATCAATTGATATGTCCTACGTCACTTTAATGGCATTTAATACTTTTTTCATAACTATAAATTATTGTATTAATCCTGTATTTTTGAATGTTTAAATTATTTCTATTATAAATAATGCTTTAATGAACAGCTTTCATACATCTTTGCATATATTTCCTGAGGACAATACCAACAAAATTGAATTGTTGGGTAGAAGTATGCATTTTTATTGGTATTAATGAATTACAAGAAAATTTACATCAAGTTCTATTCCTTTCATTTGAGAATTTGAGTACCTGCTTATTAAAAGTTCACTACCACTTAGTAGTATCTAATTTGACTTATTTAAAGGCTGGTTTGAATTAATATTTGTTGATTAATAGTGATGCCAAGCTCTTCTCTGCATATATTTGTTTCTCATTTCTATTTATTAATCACTGTTGAATTACATACTCCTACTAATGGTTTGAATCTGTAAGATTTGTTTAGAAATATGTAAAAACATTAAATTGTTACAACTTCTCTGATAATTTATTTATTTCACAAACACATATTAGCATTCACTATAAGCTACACAGTGTCCTAGTGACATTGAACAACAGATAGGGAAAGCTAACGAGCTCCCACTCTCACTGAGCCTACAGCCTGTGGGGCATAGGTGGTTATTAATTAAATAATCACTGAAAATGAATGCAAATTATAAATATAAATATTTTGATTGAAATATTGCTATCCTTTAAAAACATAATTTAAGGCAATACTTAGACTTGATGAATCAGGAAAGACTTCCAGTAATTTTATGCTTAGAACAAGCCGACAGGTGAATTGGTAGAGAGCATTTCCAAGGGACTGGTCAGCTCAAAACTAAGGTGTCCCCTCCCTGTATGTTTCTCAAACTAATTCAAGTTTGCTTTCTGACAGTCCAGGGAAAATCACACATAGTATATACCAGGGCAAAGTTACCATCTAGAAAAACTCCAGACTTTACCAAAGGCCTTTGGTAAAGGCCTTTGCTTTTGTGTAGCTTTCTCCTAGAAACCACTATGACAAGCTAGTAATCTATACCAATATGTAAGCCACTTTGGCACCAATCTATAAATTGTTTTTTTCTTTTTTTTTTAATCTTGCTGATGGCATTGACAACATTGATATCTTAGGAAGCACAGTACTTCAGTACAATGGAAAATAAGCCATGTATTAACCACGGGGAAAGCTGCATTTCAGCATCTGGATGGCTAAATCACATATTTAAAACAAAAGCATTTCCGCTGCAGAAAGCTTTCTCAGTAGGGAAAAAGAAAGACCTGGGTAACTATGAATAAATTGAATAGAAATAGGGTATTATATTTGCCTGAAATTCTGATAGTTGAATGAATTAATAACATAATGGCATCCTCAATATTAACCTAACACATTGTTTTCATAATTTTATACTCTGACAAAAATAAAATCAATGTTCTTATTTTTCTTTATAGTTGAAGTTCATTGAGCTCTTAGGTATTAATTTTGCAGGGCTGGAAAACTATTTTTCTCAATTCAAGGTAGTGTCTGATGATCTACTCCCTTTATTTTCTTTCTTCCCAAGCTAATCTAAATGCACAGTAGGCTTACATATCATCTGTGGTGTGCTGGTAAATGTTTAACAACTGACTCTCTAGAGGGAAGTGGGGAAAAGCCCCGATCTGTCAAGTTTCCAAGTTCATGGTGTAAATGCCCTCACGATGGCCAGTCTTGAGTGTCCAACCAGTCATCACTGAATGCAGAGTTGGAAAGAGGTAGCCACAATGGGCTCTAATGAGCTGGTTTGCACCACCTCCAGTATATCCGTCTTTATAGTTCCAATTGAGGAATGCTTATGGTTTGAGTACTTCTGTCCTCACTGGCCTCTCTATGGTCTAGATTTTACTACTTGATACAGACAACTGGCTTTTGTCTTCATCATGAAAGCCACCAGCTTGTGTTTTATCCAATGTATGAACAGGCAAAGCATGGTGACACTTCTGGAAATAACACAATTATCCCTTTGGATGACTTTGCCCCAAACTTGGCTCTTGATCTCTTTATAGCTCCTGCCATGGAATCCATAATCCCCACAACAATTTTATGGCAGCTGGGTTAGTATATAGTTCTGAGACTTGGATCCTAGGAATTTGGGGATGTTATCTCTGCCCAGTGTAAGCTGAAGGAGGTTTGGAATGCAGGGGGTCTATATCAGACTCTCATTGCCATTTCTACTCTACTGCAGCTACATTGGCCTAGGGCTTTCTGCATTTATGTATCCTTTTCAAGTGTTCCAGATGACCAGCAGTCAGACGATCAGTAGCCCAGAAGTCCCTTATTCTTTCAGATTCCAAACCTAACTGTTGACTTCAAGAGATGCCATCCCCACTACCATGCCAGGGTTTGGGCCCTAATGGCGGTTGGAGGAAAGGAGATCAGCACCTATGTCAGAATCTAAACTATATTCTATTTTACTAATCCCCTTCAAACTTCTAATCCCAGCAGAGATTTGTCTTATTCTTGCTTTCAGGCAAACTGCTCTAATTTAATTGCACATTATTCCTGATCCTGTAGTTCACGGTAATAAACTCTTAACTCTTAGGCTTCTCAGGTTTAGCTTATGATAAAGGAATCCTGATCATTAGAATTCCATTTTAAAACAAAATATTCTCACCCAATTGCCTAGCTCTTGAGGATCAAAAGCACATTGGATTTCACCCTCCTGTTTTATGATAATTTAAAATATATACATTTATAAATCAGAGCTGAGTGATACTTTTTTTTCCATAGCTTGCCTTCTTTCCTTCTGAGGCAATGAATACCACTACATCAATGAAATGTGAGACTTCAAAAAAACAGGTTAAAATTCCCTATACCATGCTAAAATATGTATTCCCAATGGTAGTTAAATACTGGGAATACAGTGATGACCAAGGCAGACATGCCACCAGACTTTATAGAATTTACAGTCAAATTCGGATATGGACCCATTAAAAAAAATACAGTATGCTAAATGGGAATATAAGAGAAGTGCTGGGTCCTGTGGGAGCTCATATTTATCACCCCAACCTATCCTCATATCGTCAGCAAAAAATGTTATTGAAAACCAAAATGAAGGACTGACTAGTAAACTGGCTCAGGTTAGTGTACATTAGAGGTTGTCCAAATTTTTTTCTTCCCATTTTATTGAGATATAATTGACATACAGCACTGTATAAGTTTAAAGTGTACAGAATAATGACTTAACTTACATATGTCATGAAATGATTACCACAAGAAGTTAAGTGAACATCCATCACTTCATATAGATACAAAATAAAATACAAAAAAATACAAAGTAAAAAAAGTATTTTTTCCCTCGGATGAGACTCAACTTTCATATAACATAAAACAGTATTAATTATATTGACCATGGTGTATATTACATCCTTAGTACTTATTTATCTTATAACTGGAGGTTTGTACCTTTGGCCACCTTCATCCAATTCCCCCTCTCCCCACTCCCCACCTCTGGGAGGGCAGCACAATTCTGACTTCACTTTGCACCATCAGTGTAAATGTCAAAATTAAAAATCGCAAAATTATCTTATTGTGAGGATATTTTTAATCTAGCCTTGCCTCTAGAAGTTGTACTGGGTGCTCCCTCTGCCTAGATCGGTCTTTCAAGATGTCCAAAGGGCTCACTCCTCAATGGCTAAAGCTAATTCAACCATTGTTCAAACATTGCCTTACCAATGGGGCTTCTCTAACCACGCTATTTAAGACTGCAGCTCTAAGAACCGATTTGACTTATCATGCTCTGTATTTTCTTCATAGCGTTTACTACATTCTATTGTCACATTTAATATAGTGTTTATTTTCTATCTTCCATTATCAAAATAGCAACTCTGTGATGGCAGGGATTTTTATGTTTTGTTTATTGCTGTATCTCAAATACCTAAACTGAGTCTTCAGCATGGTAGGTGTCAATCAACCTTTGTTGATTAAGAGGACGAATGAGTCCAATTGTATATCTCCTTGCTTAATAAATTTTATTTTTCATATCTATCTCAGAGAAAATAAATATATCTCTTGATAATTAAGTGAGCAGAAAGTTTAAACTATATTATCTTTTTGCCTCCAAATTCCTTATTTTTGTTTTCTTTTGATTTTTCCTGATAGAGATTTCTCAAATATCTAATGAGCTCTTTCTCTTCATCAATACTTAAGAGTGAGGTATTAAAAAGCTTGCTAGATGCTCTAAACGCATGTTTTCATTGTAGGACTTCACTTTAGATTGATCAGGTGGAGACGGAATAGTTTGGGGTCTCCCAAGCAGCAGTTTTAAGTAGTTCTTGTCCGATGGATAGTTAGTATCCTCAGAGGAATTTTCTAGTCTTCACTTGGATAGCATACATTTTTCTCTGTCTGGTTAATATACATTTGATTACCAAATTGGGAAAGAGTGCTAGTGAAATTACTCTTAAATGTATTGACTTTAATTTGATGCAAAGCTCAGCAAACTACAGCCTGTGGGCCAAATTTAGCCTTTTATTATAAAACTTCATTAAAACACAGCAATACCTATTCGTTTACATATCATCTGTGACTCCTTTCATGCTACAACTTCACAATTAACTCATTGCAACAAACGACATGAACTGTAAAGCCTAAAGTATTAACTATTTGGCTCCTTACAGAAAATATATGCCCCCCTGATTCCGGTATGGATGCTCTCAGCCATTATCCCTGTTGCCCTGTGACTTGGTGTGCAGTAAACTCTGGTTTAATTTCACACAGGGAACATGCATTTCCCTGATGGGTGTGTGGGAGGTAGATCTTGTCCTTACTGGATGGAAGAAGATGTGTGAGTTCACCCGCTCCAATAATCTTCCCTTTTTAGTCTCACCTCTCACTTTTGCCTTTCAGGAAACAAAATTCATCCCTCCCTCCATCTTTTCAGGAAAAAACAGCACAACTTATTTTATGCCATTGGTCCTGTAAGGCACTTTGGTATCATCTATTTTTTTTTTTTTTTGATAAAAGACTACTGTCCTTCTGTTCACTTTTGTCCTCTCAAGAATGTGTTAACATCTCTGGTTGCTTGATTGACCTTTTCTATTTTTTTGTTATGAACTTAAGTTTTTGTAAGAGTCCTTTCTTTTTGTTTGCTGGAAGGAATATGGATTAAAAGTTACATCCAAACCATCGTGCTTAATTTGAAGTCACCAGTACTATTTTTAATTTGCTATGCTTAAGATGTAATTGAATTTTTACTTGTAGCCTAATTAATGGTAAATTGAAGCAACTTTTATGAGATTTTAGTGTTTTACTTTTTCAAAAAAATTCTGACCTGTGACATATAAGTATTGTGTGTGGCAGTGTGTGTGTACTTAATTAGCTAAAGACTAAGAAGGGTATTTAAGTTTGCTTAATATTTTTATCAGGCTTTATTTTATGTGTCTCAATGGTATGCAATTTAGTGAATAAAAATTCATGACATTTTTAACTGGACTGCACTTCAACGATAAAAACTGGTTCCTTGGGCCCATTTAATTCTTAAAATTTTTATTGTGCATAAAAGGAAAATATTTCCAAAGGGCTTTTACTATAAAAGCTCAAAATCATAGCTCTCTTTCCTGTCCTGTTCCCCAAGAGAACCTCTTTTAACTTATTTAGTAATTCTTTATGATACTTATGTCCATATAAATATCTTATACATTATATGTAATTATTTTAACATTTGTGTTATACTCACATGTATGTATAATTATCTATTGGGGTAGCATAATGACCATCCCCTTCCCAAATAGGTCTATGTCTTAATATGTCTACATGCATGCCACAAGGTACATTGCAGATATGTGGAAAGGTAAAAACCTTAACATAAGAAGATTATCCTGAGACCGTGAAACAACTATTTGTTTAGAAGGAAACAGAAGAATCTAATTATAACATTTATATTGAAAAAACCCCACTAACCTGAAGGAAAAAAATTAAACATTACAATTAAGAATTTGCATTTATCAAAAAAAAACTATTAATAGAGGAAAAAGGAAAGCCAGTGTTTGAGACAGGATAATTCTAATATATAATTAATAAAGGGCTTAGAATATTTAACAGAATTCTACAAATGATTAAGAAAAAAAATTTATAAATGGCCAAAAGGCTCATTTGATCACTACACATACTTGAACATATGAGAAGTTATTAAATGTGTGCTTCATTACAAAAGAAATAAATGCTAAAAACCCAATGCAATACCACTGAACAACTACCAGAATGATAAAAATGAGAAAAACAGACATTAAAAGGCCCACACCAGCATTGGGAACAACTGGAACTGGTCTCAGTACTGGAAGTGTGTAAATGTGTAAAACCACTTTGGAAAACCATGTGAAAGCAATAAAGCTAAAGAAATGCTTACCCTATGATTTAGGGATTCCAATCCTAGGAACCTACTTCAGAAATGGGAGCCCAGGTACTCACTCAAAGCTCTGTATTAGAATATTTATAACAACTTGATTTTTAAAAGCTGAAAATTGAAGACTACTCAATATTCATCAACATTGGGATACATAAATGAAGTTTGGTACAGTCATGCAGTGCAGATTCTATACAGCAATATGAATGAGTTACAACTACAAGCGACTTCTTGGATAAATCTCACAAAAAATAATATTAAGCAAAATAATCCAGATGAAATAGTTTTTACTGCATGCTTTC
Organism: Monodon monoceros; assembly: GCF_005190385.1. Lineage (NCBI taxonomy): Eukaryota > Metazoa > Chordata > Mammalia > Artiodactyla > Monodontidae > Monodon > Monodon monoceros. Next base: position 80,288,808 of record NW_021703777.1, on the reverse strand, counting down.
ATTACTACAGGTTCAAGACAGGCAATATCAATCTATGGTATCAGAAGGCAGGAAAGTGATTACATTTCATTGGGGGCAAAGCCCAGAGGAGGAGAAGCAGGTGAGGGTTTCTGGGGTGTTAGTTTCTGTATCTTGAGCTGTGCTCTGGTTTTTTAGTTTCTGACAATTCACCAAGCTGGATTCTTACGAGGTATACACTTGCCTGCACTCATACATTTCAACAGAAAGCTTTCTATTAAAACTCCTCCCCGCAGCACCTGCACCAGTTTACCAGTGAGTTATACCAAATATTTAATGCTATTAAAAAAACAAAACCCTGCCTATATTTACCCCTAAGAAAATTAAAGTCGGATCCTGCAATCAAGTGTTTATTAAGCACTTTATTATTTGCACTATTATTTACTGTGGCAGTGAATGCTAAATAGAACCTATATGTTTAACATATCCTGCCCCTTCCAAATTGCCACCTTTCCCATCATTAGAAGATGGGCAAGGAAATTACACCTCGAAGCAAATGAAAGAAACCCCTGAAACTATTTCTTACAACTTGAGAACACACACCCCAAATAAAGAAATATAAACGTGTGAATTTGATACCATTAAAGAGCTCAAATAAACAATGAGGATGTGAAACATTGTTCCCCTTGTGATATATTTTAAAACAAAATGTAGATTAAGTCAATATTTACTTTACTATTAGGTAAAATAAATTACTGTTAAATCATCATTTTTTTTTTAATGCAAGTCTGGGGCATCACACCTATAATGTAGTAAAATTTTAATGATGTACAATTTCTCATCATTTAACATCTTGCTAGACATTTTTCACATAAACATTAGTGATGAAAACTTCCACGAGGCTTATAACTTTTCAGCTCTACTTCTCCGTAGCAGGAGAAAGTTTTGAAGCTACACAGTTGAGTAATGCCTGCTACATTAGTATCCTATTGCTTTTATACAAAATTACCACAAATTTAGTGAACTTAAACAATAGAAATTTATTATCTTACAGTTCTGGAGGTCAGAAGTCCAAGATGAGCATCACGGGGCTAAAATCAAGGTATCAGCAGAGCTGCATTCCTTTCTGGGGGCTCTAGGGGAGAGTCCATTTTCTCGCATTTTTTAGCTTCTAGAGGCAGCTCCTCCGACTTCCTGTGCCCTCCTTTACTTATAAGGATGCTCGTGATTACATTGGGCCCACCTGGATAATCCAGGCAGCTCTCTCCATCTCAAGGTTAGCTAATAAGCCACCTTAATTCCATCTGTTAACACAATTCTTTGCCATGTAACAGAATGTATTCACAGGTTCCAGGGTTTAAGGTACAAGCATTGTAGGGGAGTCATTATTCTACCTTCCACACCTGTCAGTACAATTACTTAATGATGTTTTATCCCTTGTTACGTATATGTGTTAATAATGTAAAAAATACACAAAAAAGCTTATGCCTATGTTGTTGAAATTCAGACATAATCATGATAATTGCCATGGTCATTTGACAAAAATATTATAATTTGATGTTCTATTTCATTTTTATTAAGATATAATTGACATATAACACTATATTAATTTCAGGTGCACAACTACTAATTTGATATATGTGATGTTCTATTTCTGATGGAGTATATTTTAGAACACTGCAGAAAGAAATTGAAAGAAAGTTCATCTTAAGAAAAAATAAAACTGAGGACAAGTTCAAATTTTAAAGGAAACTTTAACGTATAATCCATATTCATGCACTGTAATTATTCAGGTCACTAATTCTTATTTTTATTGCATCTATCTCTACTGAAGATAGGTGGAAAGTATACAATCTTGTATATAGTCTTTTCTGAATGGAACGTTTTAACTTTCAGATTGAATGGATGTATAAATATGATACTCAATATGAAAATATAAAATCTATGATTTATTTCATTTCTAATGTAATGTAAAATTAACAGAAAAAGATACTTAAAAACAGAGCTGAACATATAATACATATAATATATACTTATAATACATATGAATACATATTATATGTATAAATATATATGTGATTATATATACATATTTGTATGTTCATATACATATAACCACATATATATGTAACATATTTTACTATTCTCAATTTTTCTTTTTCTGCTTGTGTATGTGTATACATGTGTACGTTTGACTATATATAGTACATAATTATAATATATTATACAGTACATTCAATTCTCTTTCCAATGCATCTTTTCATGCTTGTGCATATTTGCATGTGATTTTTAATACTGGCAAATATTCAAAATACATAAACTGAAATAGAAAATAAATGATTTGTTTCAAATTATTAAAACCCTCAAAACAAATATACAGAATCTTCCAAGGCATTCATGGAATGCTTTAAAATCCAGAGAAAATGGAATAAGGATTAATCTTGAACTGTTCTGTAGAGGATAACGATTTACTATGTGACTAGTTAGGAGTGCTTCAATTCAAGCAAAACATTAAATGAGAGTGTCAAGTCCTTATTCTTGAGCTTATTTATCATCAAATTTCTTTTCTTTGTAGTAGCATTATGGATGCATTAATAAAAGGATAAAGTATGTTTAATACTATAGGAAGAAAAAGTTAATGATCCTAAAAGATGATCATAGGTGCTTGTCATTGAGTATTTAAAATAATTTTTCTCACCTGGAAAGTTACAAAACTACTTGTAAAATATTATTGGATTTCAAATGAAAGGTAAATCCTTTCATTTCCCAAGAGCATTAAAGTGGGCAAACCCTCAAACCAGATTTAACTTTTACTGCCCTGTCTGTATGATGATTGACATCACTTACTTTTTTAGATATTTTAAGATCAATGCAGACGGAGGCATTTATTTCTTCTGAAGGCATTTGCCTGCATTGACAGTAACCTGTAGCAAGGTGTGGTTATGGCCGTCTGGTCCAAACTCCTTTTTTTTTTCCTTTTTTTTTCCTTTGAGCCAGGTTAAACTGAGAAACAGAATTTGTATGCTTTCTCACTCAGTGATTTCTTTTAGTCAAAAGTATAGTGCTTTTTTTTTTTTTTTTTTTTTTGGCGGTACGCGGGCCTCTCACTGTTGTGGCCTCTTTCGTTGCAGAGCACAGGCTCCGGACGCGCAGGCTCAGCGGCCATGGCTCACGGGCCCAGCCACTCCGTGGCATGTGGGATCTTCCCGGACCGGGGCACAAACCCGTGTCCCTTGCATCGGCAGGCGGACTCTCAACCACTGCGCCACCAGGGAAGCCGGAACGTATAGTGCTTTTATTGAAACAACTAAGCTTATATTTTTACCACTTTATTGAGGTATAATTGATATACAAAACACTACACATATTTAATATATGCAATTTGATGAGTTTGGACATAGGCATACAACAAGTAAGATAATACTTTATACTTATTAATAAATGTTAATATATAATTAAGACAAACATTTAGCAAATATAAACACAAAGGTGTCTCTTTTTTTAACTCTTTTCAGCTTATATGAATATTATTTCTAACACTGCCATTCTAATTTTTAAGAAAGAAACAATTAATCTTGAATGCTTACACTGTCATTTCATGTCTCTGAGCTTATGTACTAATCTATCTTTTCATAGGAAAACTACTTCTCAAGTTAAAACTGAAACAGTGAAATTGGTGTTTTATATTCCCATGGATTAGTCTTAGCCCTATTGGACCTAGAGCATATCAAGTACCATTGATCCCAGAACATCTATATTCCTAAAAGCCTTGCACTCCAAAGGATAACATGACATTTTTGAAAGAGTTAAATCCTGAAATAATCTATACTCTTATTTATTTTATGCGTCTTTATTCATTTTATTGTCTTGTTGTCATTTGTCTCTTTTCTCCTCACCTTGTCTCTTCCCTCCCTTCTTTTCTCCCTCCCTTCCTTCCTTCCTTCCTTCCTGTCTCTCTTTCTCCTTCAAGTTATCAAAGACTAAGAATATTTTAAATGTTTTTTTATAAATTTGACCCCAAAGCTAGTCAATCAGAATTTTGACTGTTATATAATAATTCATATTATATATATATGCACATATTCTCTCTTTACTTTTTGAGTTCATTGTTATTTAAAGTAGGATTTCTTTGCACTAGATTTTATTATTGCAAGTAAAATGTCCTTTGGCGATCAAAAATTGTCTATGAGCTTTTGTTTGACAGTTTGCTGAAGATCCCATCAAAACGTTTACTGGAGGGGACTAAGCTTAGTTGCCCAAGAAGTACATCTCATGAATATCTAATTTGATAAATTTTAGAAATACAGTGTAAATCTCACATTGTGATTAAAACTTCTTATATGGAAAACCTTATTTTTTAAATTTACTAATTCAATTAATTTACTAATTAATTAGATTACCATTATTTCTAGAAACTGCAGTTATGAGAATGTAAATATGTGTTCATCTAAGTTGAATTATTTTATAGCAAGTATCTTTTTATTTAGTTATTTTATTCATTTTATTTTTGGCTGTGTTGGGTCTTCGTTGCTGCATGTGGGCTTTCTCTATTTGCGGCAAGCAGGGGCTACTCTTCATTGTGGTGTGCAGGCTTCTCATTGCAGTGGCTTCTCTTGTTGTGGAGCACAGGCTCTAGGTGCACAGGTTTCAGTAGTTCTGGCACGTGGGCTCAGTAGTTGTGGCCCACGGGCTCCACAGTGCAGGCTCAGTAGTTGTGGAGCACAGGCTTAGTTGCTCTGCGGGCAAGTATCTTTTTTAAATGATCTTTTTGAACTTCAGAGAGTACTACAAGTCAATTGGAAACAGTTTACTCCACAAAGTTAAAAGTTAAAAAAAGACATACTGTTCTCTCTCTCTCTCTCTCATCCACTCTCTTGCCCTCTTTCCATGCCATCCACCTGTTCCAAGGGCCAGCGGTTCTGAAAGTTGAATTCTCTTTTAGCATAATATGTTTTATAATTCCAAATAAACAAAACTCTGGCAAAAATTATAACATTTCATTTGACAAAACTCTCTCTCCTTTTATAAGCTGTCTGGTAGGGAAAATGCATAATCAATTTACTTCTGAGTCCCACATGGACAGCTGAAGGAATTATGGTTTCCCAATGTGTTTCTGAAATATTTTGTCTAAGGTTATAGTGCCATTTTCTCTGAGATCTGCTCTAGCTTTCCCAACTTTACAGGATTTTGGCTTCAGTGTCTATGCTCTTGCCTGAGATATGTTTCCTGCCAGAGTAGATAGGAATTATGTCAGCTTCCTCAAGAATTGCTCTGTCTAGATCAGAGTGGGTTACCAAAAATATTTTCTGAACAGATACATGGATAGACAATATGGGTTGGTCCATATCGTGGCTCAAACACCACACATTCCACAGTAAGGGGATGCTCCACTTGATGACCAGAGAGGGCTAAGTGGGATGAGTAAGATTTTGCACAGTAGATCATTTTCTTTTTATTTGTGTAATATGATGACTATAATTATCTTATATGTCCTTCATGGGTCCAACCCTTTCGAATCAGCTGCTCTTTGAAGTTTTCCATCCTGACAGAACATGACTTGTGTTTGTATTCAAGCACTCTTGGACATAATAAATTGGCTACCTGATATATCTGGTGGAAAAATACCCACTAGGATTCTCCTTCTATTGTCATTAGGAAGTAACCATCACTACCTTATCCAACACCCTTTTTGGAACTTGACACTTGGTTAATCCTTTTGCATTATGACAGATAGGAGTAATATCCTTCTTTTTACTATTATTAAGTAGTTTGAGTGAAGGGAAGAAAACTCTTGGGGCAAAGTAATTATGTTGATTTGCATGGTCATACTAAACAGAACTAATTACAGTTCAATTACATTTAATGCTCAAATAGAATTATCATTTAACTGTTTCAATAGCCAATACCAGTTGAAATGTAAATGTGTGATTATGTTGACAAAAATGGATTAGGAGTTACTTTTCAGAAATCAAATGTGACTAAAAGATATGAGGATTACAGTATGGTTCAGGCTTCTGAGAGTTACTAACTAGTACATTTGGACTTCAAAAAATTTAATGTCATGTAAATTGACCTTAAGGAAAGGGACTGACTTGAATTGTGAGGTATGCTAAATTTATCTACACTTGTTAAAATGAAGCTGTGCTGTTCATAAGTTCACTCAGTCTAGAAAATGTTTCTAAAAATGGCATTAAAAATTACCTGCAGTGAATTGTGACTGGTTCTCTATAGTCTCCCTGCCATTAAAAACTGTTAAATTGAACGAAATGTATGCTGCAACTGTTTTCAGGCATTGGACAAAAGAGAAATGTACATTATGAGCTCTGTATTTGGCCCATGTCTCTATCTGTAGATAATTTCCTGGCTGTGGCACAAGGAAGTACCCCACAGCAGTCCTATTAGAGAAGAGAATGAGCTCAGACTGAGGCTGCTGATGGAAACTCTGGAGCATGGCACTAGAGAGAAGGAAGCAGGTCAGTGTTCAACTCCGATTGGGGATTTTCGGCAAGAGCTTGGTTAAGTACTGGGCTGTATAGATTCAGGGTGAGACAATATAAAGTTTACCAGAAAATAGTTCTTATAGACTTAAGAGTAGAATAGGTTATTTTAGGCAAGAAAGCAATAAAGATGAGTTTGATATGAGTCTTGACTGCGGGGCAGAATCCTAGATACACATAGTAGTAAAAGAGAGCAATAATTTCTTAAGATAGGAAAAGCAGAAGTGCCAAATCTCTAAGGGTTAGAGGGTTCAAAAGGTCTTCACAGAAGAGGCACCCTTAAGCTAAATCTTAAAAGTTGGAGTTTGCCCTGTAGAAAATAGCTGCATGTGAAAGGACATTGCAGGCAGGAGGAGTAACACATAAAGTAAAATTAAGGACTCAAAAGGAGACTTATATAACTGAAGAATGGTATGTATTATTAGAACATTTTTCTGAAAAAAAATTATATATAGGGAGCTAGAGAGCCAGTGTCTTTGCAAACAATGGCAGAGTTTTAATTAATAATTGGTTGTTGATTCTCAATATGAGAAAGAATTTAATATATTCTTAATTTTTTTTAAATATTAAAGAAGTCTGCTGTCTTAATTTCTTTCTTAATATGCAATTTATCTAAACCTCAATTTGGAAAAAGTCTCTCAGTTGGGTAGGAATGTACATCTGTTTTGTGGAAAGAGTAATAGATGACTCAAAGCAATCAATTACACAAATTGTTTGCAGTTTCAGGTTTGCTTTTTCTATTTATTTATTAAATGGCTTTGAGAGAATTTGTTTGACATGAAATCAAAAGAGGTTTGTGGAAACTGTATTATCTATTTCATGACAATGCATAATGAGCTACAGAATAAAGGATTAGTTACCTCTGTCCCTGAATAGTTATAGGGAATGTAAGTTTATTTTGTTGTCAGGAAAACACATCAACTTAGGTGTTCTTTGCATATTTTGACATTCCAAAAGTGTTTTTCTTTTGCAGTAGATAACATCTAAATGCTTTATCAAAAGCCAAGATTACTCTTCATCTTTCCAGTTTGGCATGTATTTCTATTCAAGAATATTTTCATGTATACCAAAAGCCTGTTTGAGCAATTGCAATTATAATTTACTCCTCCTTGTGTCCTCATCCATACTTAAATCATCAACCCTTGTTAGTGAGCCAGTTATTTCCAAAGGGATTGTTATTCTCCTCTTTCTAAAGATGGAAATAACAGGAATGATTAAATGCTACATGGTAAATGTGAGATTACAATTCAATGTTGCAATGGATTGAAATGTGTCGTCCCCCACCCCCCAAAAAAATTCCTATGTTAAAACTCTAGTTCCCCATGTGATTGTATTTGAACACAGGGACTTTAATGAAGTATTAAGGTTAAATGAGGTCATATGACTGAGCCTCTAATCTGATAGGAGAACTGTCCTTACAGGAAGAGAAAGAGACAGGAGAAGACTTTTTCTTCCTGTGCATAGAGGAAAGACCATGTGAGGACACAGTGAGAAGGCAGCCATCTGCAAGCCAGGCAGAGAGATCTCACCAGGAACAGAATCAGCAGCCACCTTCATCTTGGACTTCCAGCCGCATTTTTTTTTATTGGAGTATAATTGCTTTACAATGTTCTGTTAGTTTCTGCTATACAATGAAGTGAATCAGCTATATGTATACCTATATCCCCTCCCTCTTGGACCTCCCTCCCATTCCCCGCCCCCATCCCACCCATTTAGGTTGTCACAGAGAGGCATTTTCTAAGATATAGGAATAAGAAAAAATTAACCTCCCACAATTTAGGAGCTTCAATGGAAGTACCGCTGGCAGCCTTTGCAGATGGGTTTATAACACATAGAATCTGTAAAGTGAGTTTAACTCTACAGAATTTGTCTTTGCGTAGTTTCAACAAAATATAGAGTTGTGCTACTCCAGACTGACCTCTGGTGTTCACCCTCTGAAGCTAAGATACATTAGCCTCTGGCCAATGAATCACCAGCAAATAAGTCCTAGGTGCAACTTATACAACTGTTTTCCTGTTCAAGTTGTCAAAGATCTGGAAAATGGATTAACAATTTTATAATGTTAAAAAATGCTACCATATATAAGATATCAAATAATACCTACAATTATTAGTTTGACATATTATTTAGCATAATTGATTGGAAAAATATAGTCAAATACTTGATTTCCACTTTCAGTTTGTCTTTGGGAAAGTGATTCAGTAAAAGTTTTTTATCAAAAAATTAAAGAAAATAACAATCACTATCTGGATTTTGTGATGATTAAATAAGAAAACTACATAAAACACATATTAAGTACCTGATACATAATAAGAGGTCCATCAATGCTTAATATGAACCATTAAGAGAAATGTACTGCAATATACATTTTGAGGTGTGTAGGGGCACATCATTATGTTTTCTTCTATTATGATTATATGTCTCTAGTTCTATGCGTTATTCTAAGAAAAATTTTAATTAATTCAAATTTTCTTAATGTCAATTTCTTATTCACCTTATTCAAATATGACATTAAGTAAAGCACCCCTCTGGAAAACAAATGATTGGTACATTTAGAAAAAAAATGAAAACACTAAATCCTGAGGAGTATTTACTTGGTTTAAATGTGCCATTAAAAAATACCACAGCATTGAATCTTATCTTGATGAACTCTATAACCAATAATCATAGTTCCTGAGATAATATTATTAAACATAATTATTTTCATATTAAATTAAAATCATAGACTCAAAGATTGTGGGCGATTAAAATTATAAACAAATAATTCTATTAGTATGGCATTGATGAATTTTTCTCCCCATAGGGAGTGTTAATAACTACAGCCATAAGAGCCTTAAAATATTTAATACTTTATCTTATTTTGTTCTTCAATCAAATTTATTTCCACTTAAAAAGTGAAGGATCCAAATCTTAGAGAGTGAAAGTTGCTATTATTAATAGATTAAACCGAGATATATTAAATTTTTAAGAGTTTCTTTGAGCAAAAATTGATTTGAATGGAGCAGCATCCAATCTAGCAAATAGAAAGGGGGTTTGTGGAGCTCCTCCAAAATGAAAGACTTTGATAGGCAGAAGGGAGCATGAACAAGTTACACTAAGCAAACAAATGGGTCAATGATTGCAAAGTTAGTTTCCTTTAAGGTATGGCAGGAGTCTGTCAGGCAGATTACTTAACTAGTGCTGATCAGACAGCTGATTGACTGGTTTAAGATTTCATTTCTGAGAGAGCCAAAACTGAAGTTAAGTCTTGGCCTGGTGACCTGGGCTTAGCACAAGCCAATCCATTTTGGGCCTGTTGTCTTGTTTTTTGATACTAAGTGTCAAGGTTGAGAGAAATTTGGACTATCTCATCCCAATACCCATGCTCTTTTTACAGCTGCTACAAATTTAGATTTAATAAATTGTTTTTCACACACAATTCTTTTTCAATATGTGTTTTTTTTTATTATTTTGATTCCATTTATTATAACTGACATTGAATTACCTGTAAACAGTTTCAATAGATAATATATCTGAAATGGAAGCAAAATATAGTGATGTTAGCTCTTAGGAAAGTGACTGCAAAATTATAGTGTATTATCAACATCATTTATAATACATGAGTCTTTAAAAATATAAAATAAATTATAACTGAGAAATCTTATTTTTAAGAGAATGGGTCTGGGTAAAAAAATACTGTTAGTGTCTGCAGCTCAGATAATGTTAATATTTCTAGCACCTGGAATTACATGTTATATCTAAGTATAAGTGAACCTTAGCTGAGATTATGTAAGAAAACTAGAATTGTAAAGAAAACTCAGAGCCATTAATTTACTAAAGATAAAAAATAATTTTTAGCACAAATTTTCTTCTGTTCAGATGATTATTTAAATACAATGTCAAAGATTTCAGATTTTACAAACTCAGATAATTAAAGTAGGTGATGCTGACACCATTAGACTGGGTTCTTAAGTGATTAGATATTAAAGTATTCCAAGAGATTCTCTTGTTTTTATCAATGGAAGACCATGCAAAAGGTGAATTAAGTATGGTATTATTTTACTTAGTTTACATGTGATTAACCTTTAAAGATAAGAAGATACAGGTTCAAGTATTTGCTTTCAAATTAACGAGCATTCATTTTTAAATCAAAGGAAGTTTTTTTTAGGAATATGAATGGAATATTTATTTCATAAAATTTTCTTCTGAGGCTTTTATAACCACCACCCCAAAAATAGATCCTAAAAATATACAAAAATAAATGAAAATACATGAAATCGTGGATTAGATGAACAATTTCAGGATTCCCATAGGGTGGCCACGTACAATACCAGACACACAGTTACATTTGAATTTCAGACAAACAATAGATACTTGTTTAGTATAAGTTACAAACTAAATGGTATTCCCCCCAAAATCATGCACTGAAGTGCTAAACCCCAGTACATCCTAATGTGACTGTATTTGGAGATAAGGCCTATAAAAAGATAATTAAGTTAAAATGAGGTCATTAGGATGAGCCAATATGACTGGTGTCCTTACAAGAGAAGGGAATTAGGACATAGACATGTACAGAAGGAAAACCATGTACGAACACAGGGAGAAGATGGCCACCTACAAGCTAAGGAAAAGGGACCTCAGAAGAAACCGGTCCTGCCAGCCAAAGCCTTGTCTTAGACCTCTGGCTCCCGAACTGTGAGAAAATAAATTTCTGTTGTTTAAGCCACACAGTCTGTGGTATTTTGTTTTGGAAGTCCTTACAAATGAATGCAGTATATTTTATTTACTAAATTGGCAATCCTAATTACGAAAAGTTGTAATTGAATATAGTGAAGGCAATACTTGCAAAGAACCAGGTAAGCACCTTAGCTTTTAATTTATTGTCATTAACATTCATGCTTGTAGTCTTTTCTCCAGATTCTAATCCCCCTTTCATGAAGGGGAGAACTCAAGTGTTTTATATATACTTGTATTTTGTATTTACATTTACTTTAAAAAAATTCCATGGACAGAATTCAACTGAACTTCCTATGTTCAATACTTAAATATAGTTCTGTACTCTCTGAATGTAAGATACAATTTTTTAGGACCTTTCTAACCTCAAAGTTCTGGGATTTTATGATATGGACCTGAAGGGAAAAAAATATCCACTTTATCATTTATTTGTCACACTGTTTCTTATTCTTTTAAACTCAATCTTTTCCTGTTCATAATAGACTGTAGTTTTTGAAGGAAACTTGTAATATGGAGAACAGAAGAAAGTAGAAAATAAAAATTATTGTTAATTCCACCACCTCAAAATAAGAATTTTAACATGTTTTTGATCATTTGCTTCAATTCATTTCATTGTATTCGATGAATGTTTTGTAGAAAATTATATTTTTATTAAGGGAGGGGTGTGTGTGTGTGTGTGTGTGTGTGTGTGTGTGTGTAGGTGAATATACATCCCCTTCAAACACCCCCAGCTCCCAACACATACAAATATTATGTGGAACCATCTATAATGAGAGAATGAAAACCTTTAACACTTTTATCTTCTGTAGTGACCATGAGAATGCACTTCAGATTTCCAACTGCAGAAAGAAAATTCACTCTGCAGCCCAGAACTGGGCTCTTAATTCCATCACCTGATTGGCACCAAGGCTGTGCTTCCCTCTGGCTGCTTTCAGCTTATGATTAAGCATGGCACAGATATGAAGGCAAGCCAATTTCTGGGGTTCATGACCCCTCTGATGTTGTGACCCCACTGCAGCTAAGATGTTTCTGCCCAACAAATTTTCCTCCCTCCCTCCCCTCTCCCTTCCTTTCTTCCTTCTCCCTACCTTCTTTCCTTCTTTCTCTCTTTCCCTCAGGGTCCTGTTTTCCAGAGGACTCCAACTGTCACAAGAGTCACAGCCAAACTGCTTCAGGGGTTTAGACTTACTATTGGAAATGCAATGGTGAAGAAGGCAGACAAGGTCTGCCTTAAAACAGTTCATATTCTAATTAGGAGAAACAGATAATAAAACAGTTCATACTCTAATTAGGAGATACAGATAATAAATGCATAAGTACATATAAATGTGCCAAAAATACTAGATAACAATAAATGCTATGGTGATATTATGATGATTAAGGAGAAACTATTATAGATTGGGTGGGTAAGGAAAAAGTCTCAATAAAAGTGGCAGTTAAGGGAGATTTCCCTAATAGGAAGTAGCCCAAGTAGTCAGCCTTGTGAAGGTCAAGGGGAAAATCTTCCAAGTCAAAGATCAGGGCAAAGACCACAGGGCAAAAACTAGGTTGGCAAAATAAAGACCAGAAAGTAAGGCAGAGAGAACTGAGGTTAGAGACACAGGAAGGAACAGGACCAAGGAAGGCTTTACAAAACAGGATATTATATTTGGACATAAACCAGGATAATATGTCTGGATAAGGGATGGGGATCCTTAGGGGAATTTAAGAAAGGGAATTTTAAGGTATGATTTATGTTTAAAAAGACCATGTTATCTGAAAAAGGATAATCAGAGGCAAGAATAATAAATAAAATATTAGAAGCCTATTCTAATAGTTCAGAAAAGAAGAGGTTGTGATTTCACCTGTAGCAATAGACAAGGTGAAAAATGGACTAGTTTAGGATGAGTTTTGGAAGGAACTTGCTGATGGATTGTATACAAGGGATGGCAAAAAGAGAGATATCATGGACAATGCCTAGATTTGGTGTTTACAGATTGGCTGAATAGAGGTCCTGCTTACAGTGACAGAGGTGGGTAATATGTGTGTATATTTTGGACATACTTTCCCCCCTTGATACACAAGGAAATATATACTTATGACCAGGCACATGTTCTGTGGCAGGGCTAGGCTGCTGCCTGGGCAGAAGATAAACATCAGTGAAAGGGCCACATAGCAGGAGAGGTGATGCTTGTTCATACCAGGATGGAGCCAACATGAGAGTAGTCCAGTGTCCTCTGGCCCCAGGAGCAGCCTCAGAGCTCGAGAGCACACAGATAGATTGGCAGATGGCTGGCATTGCAGTACATTTGTGAAATTGGCATTGCTGGAGATGTTCCTGTTTGTACAGCTTGCTCTGCCCAACCAGCATAAGACAAAAGCAAATCTTTTGGCCACAGGGAAAGCAGGCTCAGCATGGAAGAATGGCTGAGTGGTGGGAAGGAAGGGGACCACTTTACTCATCACAGCATTTCTAAACGTAGCATAACATATATAGTCAAGAGTATGTAATAAATTTAGCATTAAATAAACTGTTACATATGCTAGATCCCAAAGATCCTTCTCCCTTTAGTATATTATATTTTTAAAACTAGAATTTTTATTATAGTCAGGTTAAAATAATTCATCAGTTGTTACTCAGAGAAGCAGTTTATGAGGTACTGTTAATAGTTATTACCTGGGCATGGGCAAAATTAGTCATGTGAAACACATATCTATGTAGTCAGCCATCAGCTGCCTTAGATTGTTTGCATTGCTATCACCACATATACATTTAAATTTAAATTAGTAAAACGCAATTTTACTTTAAATGTTTTCGAAAAATCACAGCATGGTGCAGTATTGAAAGAAGTATGAGCCTGGAGAAGAATGTCACAAGCCAGGCAATGCAACGAAAGCCCGAATTTTTACGTCTTTCATAGTAGATCCCAGAAAAATCATGGCTAGAAGGCCGTGTTGGTATGTCTGGCAAAAGGATAATTCTTATACCGAATATCTGTTAAAAGCCTCTGGATGACTCTTAACACATATGTTTAACTTTTAATTATGTGTAGTTCAATTAACAGAATAAAGTGAAACTGTTTCACCTAACAGGAAATGCAGACAAAATCCTAGAATTGCTCATTTGCTTTGAAAATATGCCATGCATTTTAAAGAAACTAAAGAAGTCAAGGCCCTGAACAAGGTATAGAAAATAAAACCCGTCACTGTGAAGTTTCAAGTAATTCAGAAGACTATTAAAACTTAAGAATTTGAATAAAATTTAAACTTGATTTTATTGTTAATAACGGGAGAAGATACTAATGGGAGAAGTTTTATGTAGTAGTAGATTGTTATCTGGGATATTTTTTATGAAGTTAGGTATATTACATATAATATTTCCATTGTTATAGAATAAGAACTACTTTCATGAAATAAATGTATTACTATTTATGCAAAATAAAAATATTATTTAAAAATAATAGGTTTTACAATACCTAGGATCTAAAGAACAATGATGATTCTGGACGTAACAAATCTACTGCTAAATCCCTGTGTGATTGGGGGTAAGGGACTTCATCTTTCTGACCTTTAGTTCTACATTCATACCTTCTACAAGGCTTATTCCACAGACTGGTGAACGAAATTAGTGAATTGTGAAACACTGAACACATTAACAACTAGAAAAGAGCCTCTCAGTAGCTGTTTAAATATTTCTGGTTATTAATCCTATGGTAGTAGGTAGAAAGTAGTGTCATTTTCTTATTGATATTTATTTAATGAAGTAATCTAACCTTTATTAATAAAAATGTTTTTCATGGAATATAATAAAGTTATTTTCTTTTTAAATTAAAAACAAGTAGTCTGTAAACCTTTTTACTCTTCCTGAAATAGCACTTTGACTAGACAGTTTCTTTCCTCTTTATACTGCCTTTCTCATTTTATATTCTTCTAGCATTTCCACACTCTCATATTCATTAAAAACATGATTATAAAGGCTGCATAGTACTCTGTTACAGAGATGTGAGATAACGAGCATACATATTTTCTTGTTGGACATAGATACTGCTTTTAATTTTTACTCATTAATAATGCTTCAGTGAATGTTGATACACATAAATTTGTGTGGGTGTTCAATTCCTTGGGAAAATTAACAGGAATGTTATTATTGTATCAAAAGATATAAACATTTATAAGACTTCTGATACACACTGCTCCCTTTCCAACAGAAAGTCTATTAGAGTTTACAGCTCCACCAGTAGTATCTAAGGGGTCTCTTCCAGTGAGTGCACCCTCGTTGTGCCACTATCAACTGTGTTACCTTAGACATACTATTAACATCCTGTGGGGGCTTCCCTTCCCTGGCGGCGCAGTGGTTAAGAATCCGCCTGCCAGTGCAGGGGACACGGGTTCAATCCCTGGTCCGGGAAGATCCCACATGACATGGAGCAACTAAGCCCGTGCGCCACAAATACTGAAGCCTGCGCGCCTAGAGCCTGTGCTCCTGCAACAAGAGAAACCACTGTGATGAGAAACCCGCGCACCGCAACGAAAAGTAGTCCCCGCTCGCTGCAACCAGAGAAAGCCCAAGCGCAGCAACGAAGACCCAACAGGCAAAAAAAAAAAAAAAAAAAAAACCTCGAATTTTCTTGTCTTTTTTTAAAATAAATTTATTTATTTTATTTATTATTTTTGGCTGCATTGGGTCTTCATTGCTGTGCGCGGGCTTTCTCTAGTTGTGGTGAGCGGGGGCTACTCTGTTGAGGTGCGCAGGCTTCTCATTGCGGTGGCTTCTCGTTGCAGAGCACAGGTTCTAGGCGTGCGGGCTTCAGTAGTTGTGGCTTGCAGGCTTCAGTAGCTGTGGCTCGTGGGCTCTAGAGCGCAGGCTCAGTAGTTGTGGCGCATAGGCTTAGCTGCTCTGTGGCATGTGGGATCTTCCTGGACCAGGAGCTTGAACCCATGTACCCTTCATTGGCAGGAGGATTCTTAACCACTGCGCCACCAGGGAAGCCCTAATTTTCTTGTTTGAAAAATGAAATAAGCACTGCTTACTTCAACATAGTCAGTATGGGCAATATACGAAGTAATATACTAATAAGTCATGACCCTCTGCTCTTTCTGTTATATGTCCCTTCTCTTTTGGATACCTGATCTGTTTTAATGGTTTCACATACACATCACCTTTTTCACTCTGCTGATGTCTCCCAAGTCTCTCATTGAAATTCTTCTCTAATAACTTGAAATTGTTTCCTGGATATATTCTTTTGTATAGTCCATGGTCACATGAAATACTAAACTCCAATTATTTCATCAGTTCTTCATCTTAAATGTTTTCTCTTTCCAAATAATAGCTAAATTCCCAGTAGGTAATGCAAACCATAAAGCCATCTTTAACTCATCCTCTGATTATACTTAATGCATATTCTTTTTCTCACTAAATATTGATATTTATGATTTATCTTTTGAAATAACTCTCTTATATTATTGTAGAGTCTCTTTGTCACTAGTGTTTTCCAGGGTTTCATGGACTCATGTTTGGATGTGGCAGCACTTTTGTAGTGAGCAACCATAATTCATTCCCTTTCCATTTATTTGTAGCTTTCATTTATTTATATATTGCCAATTCAAAAAAAGATGTGTATTATTTTATCTCCCAGGTAAAATAAAACTGAAGATATAAGTAAGGACAAGTGTAAAATAATGAATAGTTCAGGGTGTTATATATGTATACTTTTTTTCAAAAAATCTAGGCTAAGTGAAATTTTAGATCTGAGAACAACATTTAGCTTTGAGTTATAGCCCAGACTCAAAAACCTTCCAATTCACTCTGCACATAGTTTCAGGACAGAAAACTACCAGACATGTTTTAAGTAATGTTGCTCCTCCCCAGGGTAAAAATCTTCAATGACTCCCTTATCCTATCACAGTAGTCTCAATTATCTAATTTTAAAGCTGCTTATAATTTGATTTCATACAATATATCTAACTTAATTGCCCACACACAACCATTACTCTGCAGTCTTGCCAATTTCCCCATTATTCCATGAGATTGCTATAAACTGTCATGCTTTCTTTTGCTTAATTTGTCACTCACTCTGGAATTCCTTTCACCTCCACTTTTTTCTTGGACTCTTTATATTTCAACATCTTTCTAGGTTCCTTCTAGCCTTACCACCTCTGCAAAAAATGCTCAGACTATTGAGCCTCCATTGGTTCCTTTCTCCTATTTGTTGATTCATCATGTATTTTTGAGGATCTATTTATCATAATGTAAAGTCCTAGTAATAATAACAGCAAGCAAAACATGATTTCTGCAAATCACATAGTCTATTGAATATATGAATGGTGTGTGTATATGTATATTACATAATCATATATATATATATAAATTCAAGATATATAAAAATATACATATATATGTTCAAAAATTCAAAAATATATAAAAATTCAAAATATATAAAATTATAAGTCATAATTTAAACCATAAAGTAAGAAGACAAAGTACTATGATGGCTTATAATATAGACATCTTAACTATTCTTAGGGACCAGATACATCTTTCTTAAGGCATCAACTTTTTAATTTCTTCCCCAGCACTTGCTTTTGAGCTGAAGGCTATCAGAACTTTTGTGTCTCAAGGCATTTAGGTACAGTTCAAAGTACAAGATAAGATGCTTAATAAACTTATAGTTTATTTATATTATGAAAAGAAAAAAAATGCACATAATTCTGTTTTAACTTACTTAGAAACTAAAAATACTTTTAGAACTACATTTAAGATAGTAGTGATATTGACACTTCCAAAAAGGTTAGTTTCCTGGCATTAAATTTGTGAAAACTACACATTCAAAATGATGATTCCCAGAGGAGTTTACTGTGCAAAGGAAGAATTACACTTTATAGGGAAAGCATTGCCTGATTCTCTGGAAGGACTTTGGTGTGGACATTGGAAATGTGGAGTGCACATCTCACTTTAATTTGGATCAATTACAATACTAAGAGAATGATAAATGTGATATTTGTGAAGACAAAGGCCTGAGCTGGTTAACAGATGGCCAGAATGCTTAATAAGTTAGAAAAAGAACATCTCTCTTAGTTGGAAGCAACCAAGTTTGAAATTACAAAATTAATAGAAAGAGATGCGAGAGAGATGATAAAAATGAATGAGGCAAGTAAGTAAGGATTGTAGAGAATCCCAAGGAGTGACAATATCAATAAAGAGGTAACCAAAATGATTAAAGAATATTACTCTAAATTAAAATAAAAGAAGATAGAAATGTTTCTAAACTTATAATACCTTATATAACACTGTGCACTCTAAGACATAACTTTGGTTAATTGAACTATAATTAAGATAATTTAAAAAATTATTGGTGTTTGCCTTCTGGAGAAGTGACCACATTTTATGTTTATTGTGAAATATTGGCTCTATTTGAACTTCTTACTAAAAAGCATTTCTGATTAACACTGAGACAGCTAAATATGAAAAATGGAAAGAGAAGCAGTTGTTGATAATTGAACAAATGAGAAAAGTTACAATTTCTATACATATTCTGTAAAAGATTAATCAGTTAAGATGTACTGATTGAAACGTGTGTGAGTCAGAATGCAGATTATTATAGGAGAAGTTTGTGCCACGTTGTCACAAAAGTGAAGATCTTACCTATCTAAGGTTCAATTTTAAATTAATTCTTAGGATTTGAGAATTTGAGGATAGCATTAAAATTATGTGTGCCTATATCTCACATATACAAAAAGGTATTTTAAAACTCAAACATTAAAAAAGAATAACTCAATTAAAAATGAACAAAGTATCTGAAAAGTCATTTCTCTAAAGAAGACACACAGATGGCTAAAAAGCATGTGAAGAGAGGCTCAATGTCATTAGCCATCAGAGAAATTTACATCAAAACCACAATGCATTAGCACTTCACAGCCACTCTGAAGGCTACAATAGAAAAGACTGGCGATCACATGTGTTGGCAAGGATGTGGAGAAACTGAATCTCTCAAACACTACTGGTAGGAATGTAAAATGGCTCAGCCGTGTTGGAAGGCACTCTGGCAGTTCCTCAAATGGTTAAACTATATGGCCCAGGAATTTCACTGTTAGATATATAGACCCAAGAGAGCTGAAAACATACATTCTGGCAAAAACTTCCACATGGATGCTTATAGCATTATTGTTCACAGTAGCCAAAAAGTGGAAAAGACCAAGTGTCTATTAACCAATGAAAGGATAAATAAAATGTGGCATGCCTACATAATAGAATATTGTTTGGCAATAAAAAGAAATGAAGTACTGATACATGCTACAACATGGATGAACCTTGAAAATATTATTCTTAGTGAAAAAAATCCAGTCACAAAGAACCACATATTGTGTAATTCCACATATGAATTGTCCAGAATAGGAAAATCTATAGACAGAACGCAGGTTAGTGGTTGCCTAGGGCTGGGAAGATGGGGGTTGCAGAGTGATAGCTAGGTAGAGTTGGGATTTTGGTGGGAGGGGTAAAAAATGCTCTAAATTGATTATGGTAGTAGGTGCACAACTCTGTGAATGTATTTAAACCGTTGAAATGTACCCTTTAAGTGGGTAAGTTGTATAGTATGTGAATTATATCTGAAAGTTGTTAAAAGTTGTGTTTGCATGACTAAAACAAATTACATCAAAAATAATTATATCCCATCAGATTTGATACCAGCTTTACAATTTAGAGTACACTTTTTACATAATATCAGAGAAAATGGTAATCAGTAAAGAACCAGTGATCGTCACTCTCCAAATAGGAACAATAAGATTAAAATGGCTCTGCAGTAGCCCAGTTAGTTTAATCATAAGCAGAATAAGAAATGCCACGTTCAAAGTAGTATTTCAGACTGAATGAACTAGCGCAGGTTTTAAAATCGATCATTTTATTCTTGTAAAGTTCTCGATGTCCTGAGAAACTGTAGTTCAATGTGTTGTACTTGCCCTGATAGAAGTGATTCTGATTTTTCACACTTAAAATCTGTACCTTGGGATTTTAGGCACACCCAAATGATGGGCAGTGTTCTTTTGATAAAGTAAACTGGAAGTTTTCATGTGGTTTTTTAATAACGTTAATTTTAGTTTACAAGTAAAGAGCAATTAAAAAAAACTTTCCAGCTTCCTGTTATTCATTTCTAAATATTTTATTTTACAAAAGAATAGTGCTTCTGCTGTGGAGAGTAATGACCATTTTTAAGCTTGTTTTTGTCTTTTTCATTTTTAATTTGTCAAGTGAAAAAATGAGGATCTTGCTAAGCATTTAATACAATGTAGAATTTCCCTTCAATTTTGAATCAGTAAAATAACACAGTGAAGCATGTTCTTCATAACCTTGAGTCAATAACAGTGACTCAAATCTAACAGTCTCTTTTTTTTTTTAGAAAATGGAAGTATTCTTTGCTTGTGATTAGGATTGTTTTAAATATACCAAAGGACACCCGTCCCCATCACTTCTCGAATAAATATTTCTATTATTGATAGCTCTCCATAAAAATGTATATTTACCATGTTTTCTTCTTTTTTCCTTTTTCCTATTCTTTTTGGTTGATTTGAAAGTTCTAGTTTCCACATCTGTTCTTCCTGGACTTTGCTCATATCTTTAACATGCAAACTTTAATTTCTTCAAGTATTTTGGAATTTGGTATTCTTTCACTTAGAAATCAACAGACTTTGAATAATTTTATGTCTCACTGGCATCCATCAATATATATTTATACCACTTGTAAATTCATGAATGTATAATTCATAAATTCAATCTATTATTAACATTTAGACTTTAAATGTAGTTTAGCTTTATTTTTATGTAGCACTTTGACAATATTTTCTCATTCTTCTTGTATCAAATATTGCCGATAAAAATACAATACTACTCATTTTCATTCCATTGTTAGTAATTTGTCTTTACATCTTGTAGCTATTAGAATTTTATTGCTATAGCCTCAAAGTTTATATGAGATTTACTACAGTGTGTCAATGTATGCATTTTCCTTTTTCCTTTTTTTCTTCTTCTCAGTTACTGTTCAACACTTGCTGAGTTTTCTTGTACAAGAAATCTTCACTTTTTCAGTTCTAGAAAATTCTTAACTATCTTTCCTCTCATAATTTTTGCTTTTTCTTTTCTGAAAATCTTATTAGATAACTATTGCTAGTCTGGCTCATTGGACATTTCTTGATTTCATCTGTGCATATATTTGCCCTGAATTCCAGGAGAATTCCTAAGCTTGATCATTAGTCACCAGTTCTCTCATCAATGGTTCCATTCAGCCTATTTGCCTCATATTTTTAATTATTTCAGAAGTTATACCTTATTTTTAAGAGCTCTTTATAGTTTATTGTATTGCTCCTTTTCCATTTTGTCATAATTTTATGTTTTTATTTCATAATCTTCATTTATTGTTCCAAGGAAGTAATTCCTTCCTTTGTCTTTCTGAATGTTTGTTTGAAAAACCTGTTCAGATTGTTATATTAAGTATTTTTCTTTGAGTGTAAGTTCTTCCATTTCTTTAAATTTATTTTTTATTGAAGTATAGTTGATTTACAATGTTGTATTAGTTTCTGGTGTACAGAAAAGTGATTCAGTTATATATATATATATATATTCTTTTTCATATTATTTTACATTATGGTTTATCACAGGATATTAAATATAGTTTCCTGTGCTGTACAGTAGGACCTTGTTGTTTATCCATTCTATATATAATAGTTTGCATCTGATGCTCCCAAACTGCTGATCCATCGTTCCCCCACCCCCCTCCCCCTTGGCAACCACAAATCTGTTCTCCATGTCTGTGAGTCTGTTTATGTTTCATATAAATAAGTTCATTTGTGTCATATTTTAGATTCCACATATAAGTGATATCATATGGTATTTGTCTTCCTCTTTCTGACTTACTTCACTTAGTATAATGATCTCTAGGCCCATCCATGTTGCTGCAAGTGACATTATTTCATTCTTTTTTATGGCTGCATAGTATTCCATCATATGTATATACCACATCTTCGTTATCCATTCATATGTTGATGGATATTTAGGTTGCTTCTGTGGCTTGGCTGCTGTAAGTATACTGATATGAACATAGGAGTGCATGTATCCATTTGTTGAGTATTTTTTTTTCCTTCTTTTCATTGTTGATCTTCTTCAAGTGTTTGTCATGTTGGACTATGCTCTTCTCTTCTGCAACATAATTCTTGCACTTGAACATGAGACTTTTGTGGTTTCCTGTCACGTGGATAGCCTCAGTGTTCCAAAATTGGGATAAACTCAGTTTAATATGAAGCTTCAATAACTCCTGCTTAATTGAGAGTAGAAGTGTCTTCTTAATTTCTGATGAAGACAGATTGATCATAGCAAGATAATACTTGATCATCTTCCACAGTATCTTTACCAAATGGATTTTAAACTGCTTATGGTTGTGGAAGTCCTTTGTAAGATATAAAAACAAGATTTAACACTTACTTGAAGCCTTCTGAAAATAAACAGGACATGAAGAGGAATAACTCTGCCAACAAAGCACTGACATCCAGAGTACATACATTGTATTCTGTTTGAATGTTTTATTTTTGTTTAGGCTAAAGGCCAAAAAAACAAAAGCATGTCTGGCTTTAAAAAACATCTACATTCAGATATCAACCACTTTATACTTGCTCCACACTGACCTAAGGGTACAGTTTTGGGAGTGCTGTAGTCTACTTTTAAATTATTTACCTTCCAAAAAGAATAGTATAAAACTAAAAGGTTTATTGTGAAATGCTTAGACTTTTTTTTTTTGCCTGTCAGAAGAGAATAAAGATAAATATAAACAGCTACATACTGGATGATACAGTATAAAATGCTAATCTTTCGTTTTTCAAGACAAAATTGGAAAGATGTCAGATGTATTGAACAGCCACGGCTTACGTTTAAAAAAAAAATCACTAAACACAGAGCACATTAAGGTTTACAGCACATTTTAGTACATGTGAAATCCTGATCTTCTAACTCAAAATTTATAGTGTGGGGAGAAATATGCTTCTGCAAATAAGCTGAAAGCCAGTAGTCCATTCTTGTGTTTTAATTCAATAGCCAGCATCACATCAAAACTTTACAGAGGAAAACAAGGCATATAGCATCAACAATCAATATAAAAATAAAAACCACACAAAAAATATTATGTGACTACACTTTTAGTATCACATGGGGAAAAATCATCATTATTTTGTCAATAAAAAAAATTAAAATTCCCATATATGCCTTAGAATTCTTAGAATTTTCGTCACTGTCAATAAATACAGCGGTAGTTAAATGGATGAAAGGCATGATGGCAAAAAAGAGAAAGAAAGGAAAGTTGGCAAACCACAAGCTGAAGGATTAGATTAATATTAAAATATTTACAGAATTTTGGGGGGAGTTTGGATAACAGGGGCCCAGATTCTACTAATAAAAACTTTTCCTCAAAATTATCAACCTCATATTAACCTCTACTTTATACATAAATTTTTATTTTTTTATTTATCTTCAATATTACATACAAAAATACTAATAAAGTAGGAGTAAACATTAAAGATAAAAATATAATAATCCATTTTAAAGAAGAGAGAATAGTAACATTAAAATCACCTTGTATACACATCTCAATCTTTTTCCACTTTAGCATTAACCATTAACTGAACGTGGGACTTATCATTTTAATTTATTTTTTAGAGGTTTATTACTTAGGTTTATATCACTAGAAAGTTTATCTAATTTTGGAAGTTTGGGGAACTTCATGAAAATGGAATAATTTGCCTTTTTTTTCAATGGTGTTTCTGATGTTCATCCATGTAGTTGAATGCAGCATTGATTAATTCATTTTTACAAATGTATAGAATTCTTTTGATTAACTATGTCACTCTATTTATCCGTTATACTTATGATGGTTATTTCCAAGTTGTTTTCACCCAACCAGTGGGATTGAATATTTTTATACATGTTTAGGTGTGCATACATGTAGGAGCTACTCTAAGTGTAAAACTAGGTGTGACTTGCTTATGTAAGGGGTATTTATATATTTCATTTTATAAATTAATGCTGACTTGTTTCCAAAAGTAGTTACCTCAAATGATACTCACACCTGTGTGTAATTAGTAAGTGGTCTCACTGCTTCATATCCTCTATAGTACATTATTATTGTAGTTTAAAATTTTTGTCAATCTGGTGTTTGTAAAATGGTGCCCATTCTGGATTATTATTTGACATCATTGATCATTTGATTCTTCTCTTCTGTTTTGTTTTTCCCTTCCTAGCTTTTTTTGGTGGTGGATTTTTTTTTTAATTTTTTATCTTATTTCATTTTCTCCCTTTACTCCTTTTCTTTTAATGATTATTCTAGAAACATTAACCTGACAATTTAATATATCAAACTCTAAAGTTTTTAAAAACTTCATCCTTCCAGATATTTCAGGAATATTGGAACAATTTAACCACTCTCCCTCTAATTTATAAAATTATATTGTTATTAATTATTTCTATTATAGACTTTCAAGACATTAGTATATTATATAATTAATTGAATTAGTCATATGCTTACCTTTATCCTTATCTTACTTTTAATAACTTTCACTGAAATTAATGTCATTTTGCCTAAAGTACTCTTATTTAGAATATTCTTAATTATTAAACTAGATTTGCTTAAAAATTCTACACTATAGAATTTCCTGTTGAAAAAATCTGTCCTTGGCAACTCTTGGGTTTACCTGTCTGAAAATGTGTATGTTACTCTCATTTTTCCCTCATATTGAAAGTGTTGTTTTGTATTGTTTTGTTTTTGCTAGTTATAAAATTCTGAGTTGACAGTCTTTGCATGTGTTGTGAGCTCTTATTCACTGGACTTTTACTAGTGAGAATTATTTTAAACCTGATTGTGAAGTAGTTTTTTTCTATTTCTCAAGATGATTTATATTTCCTACTTACTAGACTGGGGACACTGACTACCCACGAAAATTTTAAACTAAGTGTTGCATTATTTTTTTTTTCTTCCACATCCTCTATCAATTGTTACTTTAATTTCAGACTTGGCTTATAGCTAAGATATCTCACTGCAAGATTATTTTTCCATTCATTTATTTTTTTCCCCTCTACCACTAGCACAAGTGCCCAAGACAGGCGTACTCTTCCCTTCTTACCAACAGGTACAGGAATATGGGAATTGGTGAATAATGTCTTTCTGCTTCACTCTTAGGCCAATAATAAATAACCTCATGGGGTTCTTGTTTGGGAGAAACCTAGGTTTTACCACCTGTGTCTTTTCTCCCAAAAGGAGGCAAAAACTAAAACTAAAGATCACAATTGGGCAAATAGCCTCAAGGTGAAGGCTGACCTTATGGTTTACTTACCTCTGTGAGTTCACTTATATTTTGGCCTTAAGATTTCAATTTATTGGCCATTGATAAAATGAAAAGTTTTTTTAAATGTTTAATAATCAAGGATTTTTAATGGTTTCAGCAGAAGGGTTAACCAATTGTTCATTGGTTATAGTCAGCTATAATTCTGGAAATAAAGTTATTGCCAAAATTTATATGCTTCAGTAAGAGTTTTTGTTTTCCAAGCCTGAGTGGTAGCAAAATAATGAGGGTTGGAAGTGAATCTTTACAAAAATGTGAACTTGTTGGACTCATGTTTGTTTCTTATGTTAAGAAGAGTGAGATACAGGCAAGGAAAGACTGAGAAGTAGATTTAAGACTTTTAGTCTTAAATCTTAAATCATGGATTGTGACTTTTAGTATGCATAGTTTATTTTTCAGTATGAAAATAGGAAAAAGAAAGAATATACGATAATTTCACAAAAAAAAATTTCCCCAACACAGACTTTATATGATGTGCCAATAGCTCCACTTTTGAAAATAAAGGAGCTATGTAGATTTGCATTTAGAATAAAAAGTGGAAGAACTGCTGAGAAAAATAAGGATTTACCTGGGGAAAAACTGGAGCAGTTAAGAATGGTGCTGCACATATGGTGGAACAGAATTGTGGATGCAGGCCAGAGCCAGGAACACTCACGGGTTTCTTTTCCTTTATTTTTCTTTATTACTGCATTGCTGACACTAGTTATGGTGGCAGTAAAAGTAGCAGATCAGCAGGGAAATTAGTCACCAATGAACTGACCTCATTTATGTATTTTTTCCACTATAACTAGGACACACACTTTAGGTTGAGTAAATTATTAGCGTTCTTGAAATTTATCTAAATTCTAGAGGTATAGTGTAGTGCCATCCCAGAAGAGTCAAGAATGTTATTTCTGAGACAGATGAGGTGTTTTATTTTAATATTAAGAGATTAAAATCTCAGTTTTGTATCCTTAATTGGACTGAAGGAAAAAGAGAGAAAGAAAGGATAAAGACAAAAAATATGTATTTAGGATGATTTAATGATGGCTTTGTAGCAGTGTATATGTATACATAATAAAATGCATCCAGTCAATGGCCATTGTCCTCATGACTCATATATGTGCATAGCCACTTTGCTAGGTTTTTGTTTTCATTTTTTTGCAGAACATCTGTAGGTCTGTTTTTTTACCAATTTTCCTATTATGCTTGCTGATTTTGGAGCTACACATCTAGCTGAATGGGTGTAAAATGTTTTCAAAATTCTACCTTTATTTTCTTCTTTATAGGAAAATAGTGGAAAAAGCATAAGCGAAAACTGGGAGCAAAAATTGCCGTTGTGAAATATCTCAGAATTTGAAGGCCTTGATCCAATTATCTTAGGGAAATTTCAATGCTAAAGAATTTATCTTGATAAGATTTTCTTTTGACAATCAGCACTATTAACAGTAGAGCTTTTAGCTCTTTTGAGACACTGAAAAATATTGGGCAGTTTACATTTTCCTCATTTTCAAAGAGAAATCAGTTAAATAAAAGCCTTTCAGAGATAACATTATTTGTCAGTATGGCACAGGAATAAAACAGCAATAATGCTTCAGATACGTATTTTTAAAAATACACTGGTTCAATTTTCAGGCTAACTTAGGTTAGATTCAAAAATTCAAGCAGAGTGGAAATGATCACAAACCTAATTCTTAAAGTGCCTGACTTCCTTTCTAAGTTCAATGTGACAATTCTATTCCTTGTGCGCCATTATTTATGACCTATACTGATATGGTACTGAAATATAAGGCATTAATAATAGATATATTTAAATTAAATGTATACATAGTACTGATATTTTACATTAGAGGGTTGTGTATTAGCTTGATAAAAACATGCTTTCTCTTTCTATTAAGTCCTTAAAATTGTTTTTATGCACAGAATCTATTTTTAGTTCTTTCTAGAACTAAAATATTTTTAGTTCTTTCTAGAAAAATCTATTTTTAGTTCTTTCTAGAAAAATAGTCATACTTATCAAAGAAACAGCTTATACTATTGATTTGGAAAAGATCAGTCAGCATAGGCTAAATTACTCTGTAGTAACAAACACCCTCCAAAAATCTCAGTGACTTGAAAATCACAAAGTTGTGTTTCCTGCTGTCGATGATCCCCACTGAAGCTTGCTGAGTCACTCTACTCCTCATAACCACCTATGACTTTGGACACCATCTCAAATTTTACTGGTCACTATTTCAGAGTCAAAGGAAGTTACACATAAGCCCTTCCACTCACAACTTAAAAGCCATATCCAGTTCCGTGATTATACCCACTTAGAAGTGGATTAAAAAGTGTATCCTACCAAATCCCGAAAAGAAGAAGAACTAGAAACATTTTCTGAACAGCACATATATCTACCTCAGCTTATCTTTCTGCTCATCAAATAGCTGATTCACTCTCCTTTCTGCATAGAATGTATACTTACTCGATTCTCAAACTACACAACCCGTAAGCACTAATTAATCACAATATTAGTCTAAAACCTGAGAATCTTTGGGTGATACATGCTGGTTTTGCATTCAAGTGATATGTGAAATCCTCTATCTTAAAATCAGAAAGTACTTACCTTGATCCAGATAAATACATGTTATCTGTCCCCACAACCTGATATGTAATGGTCTAACAAATACTGGAAAACTGCAATCAATACTCTCATTTAGAAAAAGGAAGATGTGAGACACAGCATGTAGTAATATATAGCAATTCTGAAATCACCACTGGGCAAACTTTTTGAGGTATCACTACCCTAGAGGTAAGGAATGTTTCTTGACTATTCCCTGATTCAGCTTTGTGGAATGAGTGCTTTAGTCTCTTGTTCTCTATGGCTCTTTGCAGCTCTTTCAGAGATTTTACCCTTTGTTATCATTCTCGGCCACATCTGAAGTTCAAATTGGAAAAATATATCCTCCCGGGGGCTGAGTAGCATTGTCAGCCTGATTTCTTTCTGGAGAAAAATCATTTTAAGCCTTGGACAGTCAGTCGTCTTTTAGTCTAGGTTATGGTTCTTTTGGCACTACAACCCTTTCGATAACTTGCCTTTTTAACAATTGGAGTCCCATCAGTGCCAATAACTACAGTCATAGTTCTATTTGGGACACCTCTTTCTCTTGATTTAATCACAAAAAGTTTATCAGTTTTAGTGGGTATGTTATACCACTAAACCTCTTCCTAAACCATTTTCTCAACAGAAGAGATTTTCTGGGAACAATATTAATTCTTTCAGAGGTTTTAACAATCAGTGTAATGGTTCCCCAATTGATGTGATCTTTCTGCAAGTTATACCTTAATTGATATTTTTGCTTATATGTCTCATTTTAATATTCATCTTCTTAGGGTTGAGAAGCTGTAGCCACTTCTTACTTAAAATTTTCTCTATATCTGAAATATCTTTATACACCCTTTTATCTCTGCTTTCAAATGGCCTAATTATTTACTGAGGTCATTTATTAATTGCAATATCTTGTCAAATGCACCTAATAGCATCCAACATTGGCTACTATCATTCTAATGTCCAATCTTTTTCCTGAACACTACATTATTAACTATATATTCTGAATTTCAAACTATCTTGGGTGATCGATTAGCCAAATGTATTGCCACTACATTACATAGATTTCTATTTTTCAGTTTCCTTATCTTCAGATGACCCATCCTTAAGATGCTGCATGTGTTCAGGTTTGTTTGTTTTCTTCAGAAACATCTCTCTTCTGATTTCTGTGTCATTCAGGATAGACTAGGTTATACTGTGGCAACATTCAATCCTTAAATCATGGTGGCTCAATAAAGAAATATTTATATTTGCTCATTCTACATGTTCATCATAGATGAACAATTCTGCTATTTGTGTCATTCTGCGACCATGACTGCCAGAAGGGCAAACACTTTGAATATTTCCAGTGACCTTGCCAGAGTGGAAATGGAGCTCTGAAGGATCTCACAATGAAACTTAAATGTTCTGCTCAGAAGTGACATGTTTCACTTATGCTCATGAATCTTTGGCTAGAAGTAGTTACAAGGCTTAACCCATCCTCACATGGGGCAGGAAATGAATTCTTACTTACTCTGAGGCAAGAAAGAGGGAAAACTAAAAAAAAAAAAAAAAAGAAAACATTTATGAGCAGCATTAATGTGAACTATATATGTATTCTGTGTTGGTCATGGGTGCAAAAATCACAGATAGGATTTTAAAACAGCAGTGAAATATGTACAAGATAGATAGCACATGCAAACATTTGTTTGAAACTGAAAGTTCTCCAACCCAAAAAGCATAAACTGGTAAAGTACTAGAGAAAGACATTGTTACCAAATTCATAAAATATTTGCAGTTAAATGATAAGCTGAAAAGTTCCTGTGGAGATAAAAGGCAGTGCTCCAATAGAGTAGGAGGTATTTTCACATTTAGATAGTTCAGAAAACCTTGCCAGTAACTAAACAGGGATCTTTTTCAACAGAATTAATACTTTGGCATCAGTGATGAAGACAAAAATGCTGAAAGATGTTGGTCAAGATGGATACTACCAGCATGATAGTGATCCAGTTAAGCCAGTTAAAATTGGTCATTTAAAAGATTAGATACAGCTGTAAGCCATAGGCTGTTCAGCTCTTGGTAGCACTATATTTCAAGCACTTATTGATTCCCTGGGCATAAGAGTTTACTCTTTTGTTTCAATTAATACTGAAGGCATTTAATTCAATTCAATAGATATACTATTCTGTGTCTCAATGTTTTTTGCCTGGTGGCTACAAAACATCAAACTATACAAATAAGTAAGACCCTCAAGTAATTCAAAGACTAGTGTGGAAGTGGGGAGAAACACAAAGTGATATTAATATATAGAATGTGAGTGGTAGAAAATGGCCTGGGTATTCAGCAGTGAGGAATAGTTCAAAAGAATCAGAAAATGATTTCTGCAGGATGTATATTTTGAAACCAAAAATAAGAAATGGATATAAAATCAAGGCAAAGAGATGAACCTTAGTGTGGGAAAGAGAATCAAAGGCAAGGGGGCAAAGAAGCATTCCAGAGGTTGGGGAAATAGTAAGTAGGTTAGCTGGGCTGTAGAGAGAAGCAAATATAAGGAAACAATGGTTCCAAAAAAGATGCGTAAAATCATGTAGAGACCAGTTCTTTTCCTTGTTCAATATCTGAATAAATTTTCTATTCTGGCTGATTCTCTCCACTACCTAAATCTTCACTGATTTCTTGACCACTAAAGTACTTACAGCACATAATTTACAATACAATTATGAATGGTGTTTGTACATGTGTATATGAATATTTAATTTTTGCCCTTCTGTTGGTTAGAACTCTATATAGATTTTCTTATATGCTCATGTTATATAGCACAGTATAGACTATTGATTAATTTTTTAAATGTTAAAATTGTTGTATAAAATATAGTTCAGTGTCTACTTCTTATTATTTAAAATAGAATTTTATTGGAACACAGCCACATTCATTTATGTACTGTCCATGACTACTTTCATAATAAAATAGGAGAGTTGAGTAGTCGAGACCAAGACCATCAGATCTGCAAAGCACAAAATATTTACTATCTGATTCATAACAGAAAAAAGTTCACCAAAACCCACTTATCTAGCGCATTTACAAATGTGATCAATACATAAAAAGTACTTTCACATACATTTTATATGTAAAAAGTATTTTCTCATACATTTTTATCCTGATAACCAACAGTTGTTGATATTTCCATTTTATAGCTTCTGAAAACAAGAAAGATATTTTATGTATTGCAAATTATTTTGAATAAGTCTTTTTACCACACAGTTTTTTAGGTCATTATTGTTAAAAGGAAAGCTAAGAAACTATGGACCTAACAATTATTTAATGAAAATAATCAATGTATATTTAAGATTTAGTTATCTAATAGGAAGAGAGTAGGATGACCAAATTGTTAAATGGTAAAGCAATTGATGTTTTGCTAAAAACTCTATTGGGATTTAAGATTCTATCTAGCCAACATGCTACCACATCTACTTGATTTTCCTCTGAGGAAAGAAAATATACTTCCAAATTTATTGATAAGGCAGAAAACCTTTTGCTTTATTAATACAGCTATTCTTACTGAGTTCAGCATAGCAATGGTAAAGATAAGCTGCTGGCCTTAAAATTTCTAGTAAAAATAGTCATTGTTTAAGAACTTCACAGATTCCCAGTAAGATCTTAAATCCACAGTGTTTGAGAGAAGTGAGATCTAATCAACACAAAATACAGTTGTAGAAACATTAGAACATTGACTGATGAGAGATTGCATGCACAGGCTGTAACTAATATTTGTAACAAATATTCTTTAAATTTTGCTCCACATTATAATGTATATTATAACAGAATATTATATTGATTTCATTTAATAATTAATTTTCTGTAAATATGTAAGTTAAATAAAGAATCCTAATGTTGATACCAAAAAGTATAATTGAAGGAATAATGTGCTAATATCTATTCATAGTTAATTATCACTCAGAAAAACTGTACTTTTAGACATTAACATAAGTAATATAGTGGTTAAGTGCATAGGCTCTAGAATCAGATAACCCTAACCTAAAATTCTGGTTCCTTCTGCATTTAGCTGTGTAGCCTTGATCAATTTAGGAATCTTCTGAGCCTCAGTTTCTTCACGAATAAAATAAAGTTAATAATAAGACCTAACTCACTGGCTTGTAATTAGGTTTAAATGACATAATGAGCACTTGGGAAAGAATCAGCACTAAATAAATGTATGATTGTTGTTGTCATTTACATTGTTATGGTCTCTATCTATTTGGTGGAAGACTATATTAATTGGATTTGCTATTCCTAGAAAGAAATGAAATGGTTGGTTAAAAATAATAATAATAAAAAGCACAACATGGCAATGCACAGCATATTCATGCAAATAGTTGGTGAGAGAAAATCCTTGTAAATAAGTAATCTTCAAGTTCATTTTCTTCTTATGCTTAATCCACTCATATTTTACTATTCTTTTCAAATTTTGTCACTGGTTGTACTATTATTTTTATCTCTAAATTAAGCTTAAAAAATAATAATAAACACCTGATTGTAACCAAGGAAGCCTGTGAAATGTGCTACACACAAAAGATACAGCAAAGCAAAAACTAGTCTTTTTAATTTAAAATTAGATTAATTTCTCCACAAGGAAACACATTAAAATACGTTATTTTTAATAACTACATATAATGAGACTAGCATATCTACTCTTTTGAGCAAATAGTGAAATGTACTGATATCAGTGCATTTCCAAAAATGAAAAAAAAGTTAAATGAAAAAGAATATGCACTAAAGTTGATTGATTATAGTTTTTATCATGTTGTGCCTTTTGAAGATTTTGAACAAAAGTCATGTCTCTGTATTACTTGAAATTGAAAAACATGAAACACCAAGCCTTTCTCACATTACAATATACCAAGTTTTAATTTTCTAATCTCTAATGAAAATAATGATTACACTGAAACACTTATGAACAAAAGGGATAAATAGTTCAAAACAAAGTAATTTATTCTAACAGTACATGGATAAAACACACACATCAAAATGGGAATGTGCCTCTATGTAGTTCTCTTCTTTTCAACTGCTTGAAAATTAACAGATTGGAAACATTTTAGAGGATTAATTGGTGAATGCTCATAGTTCATCAGAGAAATATTTAAATATGTTCATTATGGTACTTTTGAACTTGGTGTCAATTCAATTTTCTTATGGGAATCACTAAATGAGGAACTACATTAAAATAATCTCAAATCCCAGTTTAACCTTTTCTGGATGGTGTATTTTGGAATGCGTTAATCACATATTAACAAAGAAGACAAGCTAACAAACAAAGAAACCCTTGTTGCATTACACAAGGGGCAAAAGTAACTAAGTTGCAACCTCCATGAAAAATGTGTGTATGTCTGTGTGTACTTGAGTTGGGGGTGGGTGGTGTGGAGAAAGTGCCTATATACCTGATTTAGAGTTAAATTTACATTTTTTAAGTTATAAACTAAATCAAAGCCCATTTGATTTTCTCTTTAGACTTAGCCAAAGTAAGGGGAATAGTCCTAGCTTTATTCTAAAAGCTGTAAGTACATCCCCATTGGGCTAGAATTTTGTGAAGAAGATACAAAATATGTGGAATGTACCACCGACAGAGACAGCATCACTCTACAGTTACTTCTTTAGCCACTGGCCGGATTGACTATGATGGCTTCATTTCTGTCAGGCTTGTGGAAGAGGTGATGGCAAAATAACTATAGGTTTCTGTTCTGATACAAGGAAATCCTAAAAAAAACAAAAACAAACAAGCAAAACAGAGTAGACAGCTTTCTATGTAATATGTTTGCCCTACTATTGAGCAATTTTTATAGAACAAAAGTATCTGCCATTTATCTGCCATTCATTTGAATTATGAGGGTTTTTTTTTTTAACGTTTTTTTAAGACAATATTTTTTAGAGCAGTTTTAGGTTCAGAGCAAAATGAGAGGATGGTACAAAGATTTCCCATATGCTTCCTACCTCCCATACATGTATAGCCATCCCTATTATCAACATCCCCTACCAGAGTGATACATTTGTTAAAATTGATGAACCTACATTAACACATCATAATCACCCAAAGTCCATAGTTTACCTTACAGTTCTGTCTTGGCGTTGTACATTCTATGGGCTTGGGTACACATATAATAACATGTATTCATCATTATGGTATCATACAGAATATTTTCACTGTATTAAAAATCCTCTGTGCTCCACCTACTTATCCCTTCCCTGGCTCAGTTCCTGGCAACCACTGATCTTTTTACTGTCTCCATAGTTTTTCCTTTTCCAGAAGGTCATATAGTTTGAATCACATAGTATATACCCCCTTCGGATTTACTTGTTTCACTTAGTAATATGTATTTAGGTTTCTTCCATGTCTTTTCATGGCTTAATAGCTCATTTATTTTCAGCACTGAATAATATTTCATTATCTGGTTGTGCCATAGTTTATACTTTCTTCTACTAAAGGACTTCTTGGTTACTTCTAAGTTTTGACAAGTATGAATAAAGCTGCTATAAACTTTCATTTGCAGGTTTTTGTGTAGATATAAGTTTTCTACTCCCTTGAATAGACACCAAAGTAAGTTTTATAAGAAACTGCCAAACTGTCTTCAAAAGTGACTGGACCATTTTCTATTCTAACCAGCAATTATTGAGAATTGCTGGAGTTCCACATCCTTGCCAGCATTTTATGTTGGCAGTGTTCTGAATTTTGGCAATTTTAATAAGTGTGTACTGGTGTATCTCACTGTTGTTTTAATTTATGTTTTACTACTGACATGACTTGGAGCATCTTTTCATATGCTTACTTGTCATCTATACACCTTCTTAGCTAAGGTGTCTGTTAAAGTATTTGTCCCCCCCTTTTTTTATCAAGTTGTTTTCTTAATGTTGAATTATACTGTGGATAAATCTCCTTTACAAATGTGTCTTTTGAGCAAATATTTTCTCCCAGTCTGTGGCTTGACTTCTCGTTATCTTGACATTGTCTTTCAGAACAGAATTTGTTTTGTTTTGTTTTTTTTTTTTGGCTGTGCCAGGTCTTAGTTGTGGCATGTAGGATCCTTAGTTGTGGCATGCGAACTCTTAGTTGTGGCATGTGGGATCTAGTTCCCTGACCAGGGATTGAACCCAGGCCCCCTGCATTGGCAGTGCAGAGTCTTAGCCACTGAACCACCAGGGAAGTCCCAGAATCGAAGTTTTAAATTTTAATAAAGTGCAGCTTATCAATTATTTCTTTCATGGATCATGCCTTTGATGTTGTCTCAAAAAGTCATTGCCATACTCAACGTCATCTATGTTTCTCCTTTGCTATCTTCTAGGAGTTTTATAGTTTTGTTTTTCATTTAGGTCTCTAATCCACTTTGAGTTAATTTTTGTGACAGGTATAAGGTCTGTGTCTAAATTCCTTTTCTTTGCATGTGTATATCCAGTTGTTTCAGTCTTATTTGTTGAAAAGTCTATATTTTCTCCATTGTATTGCCTGGGCTCCTTTGTCAAAGATCAGTTGACTATATTTATGAGGGTTTACTTTGGGGCTTTCTATTCTATACCACTGTTCTGTTTATCTGTTCTTTCACCAGTACAATATATACTGTATAAATCTTGATTTCTGTATCTTTATAGTAATCTTGAAGTTGGGTGGTGTCAGTCCTTCAAATTTCTTCTTATATAGTGCTCTGTCTATTCTGGGTCTTTTGTCTCACCATATAAACTTTAAAATCAATTTCTTGTTATCCACAAAATAACTTGTTGGAATTTGATTGTGATTTCCTTGAATCTATAGGTCAAGTTGGAAGAACCTACATCTTGACAATATTGAGTCTTCATATCTGTGAACATGGAATAGTTTTCCATTTATTTAGTTCTTTAGCTTCATTCATCAGAGTTTTACAGTTTTCCTCATAAAGATCTTGCCATATTTTGTTAGATTTATACTTAAATTTTATAGTTTTTGAAGGTGCTAATGTAAATTTTGTTTTGAATCCATTTGTTCATGTTAGTGTATAGGAAAATGAATGACTTCTGAATGTTAATATTGTATAGTGCAACCTTGCTATAATCACTTATTAGTTCCAGGAGGTTGGTTTTGTTTTTTTTTATTTTGGGTTGTTTTCTCATCAATTCTTTTGTATTTTCTACATAGATGATCATGTCACCTGAGAGCAGACAGTTCTATTTATTCCTTCCCAATATTTTTGCCTTCTTATTTCCCTTTATTGCCACATTGTTTTGGCTAGAGCTTCCAGCACAATATTGAAAAGGTCTGGTGAGGTAGACACATTCTTGTCTTGTACCTGATCTTAGTGAGAAAGCTTCAAGTATCTCACTATTAAATATGATATTAGCTGTAGGGTTTTTTTTTCGTTTTTTTTTTTTTTTTTTTGATACGCAGGACTCTCACTGTTGTGGCATCTCCCATTGCGGAGCACAGGCACTGGATGTGCAGGCTCAGCGGCCATGGCTCACACGCCCAGCCACTCCACGGCATGTGGGATCTTCCTGGACCCGGGCACGAACCCGTGTCCCCTGCATCGGCAGGCGGACTCTCAACCACTGCACCACCAGGGAAGCCCAGCTGTAGTTTTTTTGTAGATATTCTTTATCAAGTTGAGGAAGTCCCCAATATGCCCAGTTTTCTGAGAGTTTTTTTTATCATGAATGAGTGTATTTCATCAAATGCCTTTGAAAGGTTTAACTTTCTATAGAATATTTATAACAGTATTCATAAAATTAAAGAAAGAACATTTCTCTAAAAATGAAGAAAAATTTGTGAATAAATATGTGGTGACGCCCTTCCATTTTCTTCATATTTCTTTGTGCATATTTTGAGTTCAGTATATCAGGAAAAAATGTCATTTAAATAGCATCTACTTATTAAAATATATACTACAAAATAACTGTTGGTTTCATAATAAAAAAATCACCCTTTATTTAATTCTTACTATGCACTAGACAGTATTCTAAACCCCATACATAAATTATTTCACTAACCTCTCATTACAAAACCATGAGATATGTATCTCTATCATCATCATCATCATCTTAGCCATTTTCAGTTTTTTAACTGTTTTAAAATTTTTATACCTCTTTACTGGAGTATAATTGCTTCACAATACTATGTTACTTTTTGTTGTACAACAAAGTGAATCAGCCATATGCATACATATATCCCCATATACCCTCCCTCTGGAGCATCCCTCCCACCCTCCCTACCCACTCCTCTAGCTCGTCACAAAGCACCGATCTGATATCCCTGTGCTATGCTGCTGGTTAGTAGGGGACTTTAACACCCCACTTACACCAATGGACAGTTCATCCAAACAGAAAATAAATAAGGAAACACAAGCTTTAAATGACACAAGAGACCAGATAGATTTAATTGATATTTATAGAACATTTCACCCAAAGTGGCAGAATACACTTTCTTCTTAAGTGCACATGGAACATACTCTAGGATAGATAACATCTTTGGTCACAAATCAAGCCTCAGAAAATTTAAGAAAATTGAAATCATATCAAGCATCTTTTCTGACTGCAACACTATGAGATTGAAAATCAATTACAGGAAAAAGACTGTAAAAAACACAAACACATGGAGGCTAAACAGTGTGCTACTAAATAACCAAGAGATCACTGAAGAAATCAAAGAAGAAATTTAAAAATACATAGAAACAAATGACAATGAAAACACGATGACCCAAGACCTATGGGAACCAGCAAAAGCAGTTCTAAGAGGGAAGTTTATAGCAATTCAATCTCACCTCAAGAAACAAGAAAAAATCTAAAATAAACAATCTAACCTTACACCTAAAGCAACTAGAGAAAGAAGAACAAAGAAAACCCAAACTCAGTAGAAGGAAAGAAATCATAAATATCAGAGCAGAAATTAATGAAAAAGAAATGAAGAAAACAATAGCAAATAATAATAAAACTAAAAGCTGGTTCTTTGAGAACATAAGCAAAATTGATAAACCCTTAGCCAGAATCATCAAGAAAAAAAGGGAGAGGACACAAATCAATAAAATTAGAAAAGAAAAAGGAGAAATCACAACTGACACTGCAGAAATACAAAGGATTACAAGAGACTACTACAAAAAACATATGCCAATAAAATGGACAACCATGAAGAAATGGACAAATTCTTAGAAAGGTACAATTTTCCAAGACTGAACCAGGAAGAATTAGAAAATATAAACAGACCTATCACAAGTAATGAAATTGAAACTGTAATTAAAAATCTTCCAACAAACAAAAGTTCAGGACCAGATGGCTTTACAGGGGAATTCTATCAAACATTTAGAGAAGAGCTAACACCTATCTTTCTCAAACTCTTCCCAAAGAATGCAGAAGGAGGAACACTCCAAAATTTCTATGAAGTCACCATCACCCTAATACCAAAACCAGAAAAAGAGAGCACAAAAAAAGAAAATTATAGACCAATATCACTGATGAACATAGATACAAAAATCCTCAACAAAATACTAGCAAACAGAATCCAACAACACAGTAAAAGTATCATACACCACGATCAAGTGGGATTTATCCCAGGGATTCAAGGATTCTTCAATATATGCAAATCAATCAATGTGATACACCATATAAACAAATTGAGGAATAAAAAGCATATGATCATCTCAATAGATGCAGAAAAAGCTTTTGAAAAAATTCAACACCAATTTATGATAAAAACTTTCCATAAAATCGGCATAGAAGGAGCCTACTTCAGCATAATAAAGGCCATATATGACAAAATCACAGCCAGCCTCATACTCAATGGTGAAAAACTGAAAGTATTTCCACTAAGATCAGGAACAAGACAAGGATGTCCACTCTCGCTCCTCTTATTCAACATAGTTTTGGAAGTCCTAGAAATGGCAATTAGAGAAGAAAAAGAAATACAAATTGGAAAAGAAGTAACACTGTCACTGTTTGCAGATGACATGATACTATACTTAGAAAATCCTAAAGATGCCACCAGAAAATTACTAGAACTAATCAATGAATTTGGTAAGGCTGCAGGATACAAAATTAATGCACAGACATCTCTGGCATTCCTATACACTAACTACGAAAAATCAGAAACAGAAATTAAGGAAACAATCCCATTTACCATCACAACAAAAAGAATAAAATACCTAGGAATAACCTACCTAAGGAGGAGAAAGACTTGTACTCAGAAAACTATAAAACACTGATGAAAGAAACCAAAGATGACAAGCAGATGGAGAAATAGACCATGTTCTTGGATTGGAAGAATCAACATTGTGAAAATGACTATACTACCCAAAGCAATCTACAGATTCAATGCAATCCCTATTAAACTACCAATGGCATTCTTCACAGAATTAGAATGAAAAATATTACAATTTATATGGAAACACAAAAGACCCTGGATAGACAAAGCAATCTTGAGAAAGGAAAACAGAGCTAGAGAAATCAGGCTCCCCTACTTTCAACTATACTACACAGCTACAGTAATCAAGACAGTATGGTATAGGCACAAAAACAGAAATATAGATCAATGGTATAGGATAGAAAGCCCAGAGATAAACCCACACAAATATAGTCACCTAATTTATGACAAAGGAGGCAAGAATATACAATGGAGAAAAGACAGCCTTTTCAATAAGTGATGCTGGGAAAACTGGACAGCTACATGTAAAAGAATGAAATTAGAACACTACCTAACACCATACAAAAAGTAAACTGAAAATGGATTAAAAACGTAAATGTAAAACCAGACACTATAAAACTCTTAGAGGAAAACATAGGAAAAACACTCTTTGACATAAACCACAGTAAGATCTTTTTTAACTCACCTCCTAGAGTAATGAAAATAAAAAGATAAATAAACAAGTTTGGCCTAATTAAACTTAAAATCTTTTGCACAGCAAAGGAAGCCATAAATAAGATGAAAAGACTTCTCTCAGAATGAGAGAAAATCTCTTAGCCATTTTTAGATGAAAATTTATTTTTAGATAAATTAACTTATTTAAAGTTACACAAAAATAAATGGAGCATATTAGAAAAAAAACATATGCACATAATTTAAAATTCAGTGGTATTACCAACATTCATGCTTTATGATTCGGACTGTAGATGAAGTTCTTCAAACTGTGGAGCAAGTTTCTACTTTGCTTGCTCCCCTCATGTTGCTCATGGTATTTTGCTACATATGAACAATGTGTGTTCAACAATGGCCTGTTAATTAATGGTCAGAAATACACAATTTTATTATAATTTAGAATCTATATAAGCCAGTGTAGTAGTAATTGTAAAAGTCTTTCCTTTTGTTGTATTAGGAGGGAAGTTTTGAGATGCAGTTTATTATTTTCAAAACTGTTTCTTTTTTTGTTACTGGAATGGCATTCTAGCAATAGTATTTAAAAGAAATGTTGGTTTATATATGCCCAAATTGATGTTTCATCACTTCTTATGTATCCCATAAGGACAGGGAGTTCACATGTC
The DNA here is from genome assembly GCF_005190385.1 of Monodon monoceros. Taxonomy (NCBI): domain Eukaryota; kingdom Metazoa; phylum Chordata; class Mammalia; order Artiodactyla; family Monodontidae; genus Monodon; species Monodon monoceros. The sequence continues at coordinate 80,248,266 of NW_021703777.1, read as the reverse complement.
AGTGCATAGCTTGACCCATGTAACTGTATATTGGAAACTGGAAGTTATAGAAAGTCATTCTCATACTCACAAGCATTGAGAAGTAGAAATCTTCTCCTATTTTTTTTTCTTGGCTGCAGCAGTAACACCCTGCATGACAAATGTACACTCAAGTAGGAAGAAGATAAAGACTAAATGACCATAAAACAGCTATAACACTTTATTGAAATATTTGAAAAATTACTGAAAGTTGTATTTATCACAATTCTTTAATGTAAATTGACTTTAATAAAAATAATATATTTATCATTTAAATATCAATCAAGTATTCTTCCCCTTATAATGTTTCTTTTTCCTTTCAAAAGGACAATGAAAATAAAATGAATATTTTATATTTTTCCACTAATTATGACGATTAATTCTTTGTCATATGATTATTTTATTGTGAAAAGCAATAATGTTGCTGTTCAATAAATAGGATAATCATAGCTATTCTTAGGCAACTTAAGTCATTTGTGACAGTTCATACTTCAATGTAGTAGCTTTGAAAATATATGTAACTTCATTACATTTTAGTCAAAGTTTCTAGTAAGATTCTTCTCACTGACGCTTAGATCAACACACTGCACATGATTTTGAGTTAGTCTCCCTAAAGCCATATGATAAACCCAAGGACACATTGAATATTATGAATAGTTAGTTAGCTCTGCCTGGAATACTAGTCCCTCCTCTCATATACTAAAGACCTAACCCACTCGCCCCCAAGCTGGGTTCTGTAGAGCAATATTCCATGTAATCAGTAATGATAATGAATAAGGCTTAAACTGTGCTGTGCCCATTATGTACTTCTTTTATTTCCTCCTTGCAGCAACCCTATGACATGGCTATTATCTCCCTTTTACAAATGAGGAAATCAAGAATGAGGACAGTAGTAAGAAGCAGAGCCTGCATTTGTGCTCAGTCTAATTGATTTCAAAACCTATGTCAAAACCCTCTGAATCTCTTCATTGCAACAAAATTAATTTTAGCCTATCCACTAATTTTACACTCCTCCATTCTGAATAGAATAGAAAAATAATGACAATGTGAAAACATATTTTAAAATATTCATAGCCATAATGCCTCATGTATCTCATGTGTTATTTACTTATGTATATGCGTATCTGTATGGGCTGTTTTTTACACATGTATCTAATATCAATTACATCTTTTCTGATTAATCACTTTTAATAGTTGGTAATTGTATATATGCTTTTCCTCAAATTGCTTATATGGTTTTTGTCAAAACTTCTTCATAATTGCTTTTGAAAACAGTAAAAATCAACTATAGTAATTATAATAACTACATATAAAATATTTATCAATATTATGTCTTGTCACTATGCTAAATACAAAGGTTAGATTCATATATGCCCTTGTAGTCTTTCAAAACATTCTTAAGGATGCTACAGCCAGAAGGATTTAATCTAGATCTCATAATCCTCCTGCCCCCAGTCTTTTTAATCTCTCATCCTCATTGTTTTACAGGAATTTGTACTCCAAAGAAGTGACAGTAAAGGGACTTAGTGACAGACTCAGATATTGAATCAAGACTAATTAACTCATTTTTTATAATTTTGCATTACCCTGTGCTATTTCTAAGCATTTTGAGAAAAATATACTTATTTTACCCAATTTTTTTCCTTACATTTAGAAAATGAATGCATAACTTGTTAACAATGGTATATTTTTAGGGTTAAAATATTTTCATCAAAAATGCATTGTTCTTAAATTTGGTAGATATAAGATGTTTATCTAGCTATTTTTCCTTTAATTTTACTGACAAATTAATAAATAGAAGAATGGGTTCAAGCTAAAATGAACTTTGTAGAACAGGTGCTTCTGAGTGAATATTTCCTTAGATGAAAGATAGCATACTTCTTAGTGAAAGGAGGTTAAATTATGTGAGAACACTAAGAAAAAAGCAATCAACAAAGTTTGGTGATAATAGAGGAAACATCATTTGGCAATATTAGTAATGATTTGATCAGAGGATTTTTTTAAAGCTTCACTTTAGATGCCAATAAATAGAATAGCTTTTATAAGAGAGCCACAAACTATATTGAATTATAACTTTCTCTTGGTTATATGCCTCTTAAGGAAAAATGATGGGTGGAAATTATTGTAAATTGTAGATCAATAGAAATGTTGAACAATGAAACTGCAGAAAGGCTAGAGACCAGGTTGTCCCCAAGTGCTCTGCTGTACAAAGCATGTCTATCTTCTTTTTGCTTTGAGGCACTCTCATTTTGTATCAACACAATTTTAATGTATGTGTCTTTTTGTTCATGCTTCAAATTACTAATGGATATAGAATCTGACTGGCTTAATTTACTCCAGGAGTTTTTATTCAGTTACCCATCACTAGCAGAGTGGATGAGAAACAGTCACTGGAGGAAACATTATGAGCCAAGCATTCACATTAAATTGTAATGCACAAATAACTCAATTTTGTTCCTTTTTATGGCTGAGTAATATTCCATTGTATATATGTGCCACATCCTCTTCATCCATTCATCTGTCGATGGACATTTAGGTTGGTTCCATGTCCTGGCTATTGCATACAGCGCTGCAATGATTCACTTTGGTGTACAACAGAAACTAACACAGTATTGTGAAGTAATTATACTCCAATAAAGATCTATTAAAAAAAAACTGTGATGCACAAAGCACTTGATGACTAAGTACTTGGAAGCAATATATAAACAATAAGTATGATTCTAACATGAAGGTGTGTAGTATATTAGAAAGGCAGACTCAAGTAGGCCTGGAGTATGGACGAAAAGTACAGGATGGAGCCTGCAAGGCCAGCTTCTCAGGCATCCACTAAGTACTACTAAGAAGGTAACTACACTCTTTCTATCCCTCACTTTTCCATATGGAAATTGAAGATAATAACAGTACCCTGTAGTTTTGTCACAGGTTTGTGTGTGTGTGTGTGTGTGTCTGTGTGTGTGTGTGTGTGTGTGTGTGTGTGATTTAATGAAATGTCTCTAAAGGCGTTTTCATTCACCAAAATAAAGGTATTGTTTTCTCAAAAATGCTGAATGTATTACAGAGGAAAAATAGAGAGTTCAGGATTAGAATTCCTACTCGTCGATTCATTTTTGAAATAAGTAATTGGTATTAAAATTAGGCAGAAGAAATATCAGGAGATTGCAGGCAATGTCTTAAAATCATGATGATTCACACAAGCTGAGGCCCACTATCTTTGGATGTGCAAAGATTTGGATTTTTCTATCTCTGTCCTTGTACCTCTCTCATAAGTTTTGGTAAAGGTAGTAATTTCTTTGGATACAGGAGTATATTGATAAAAATTGTAAGTTACTCATGACAGTATACCAGCATCTAGGTCAACAGTAAGTCTAACAAAATATAATTAGGTAGAGTAACTAAAGTACAGATGGCTTTTACATAACTGTGACCATATATATTTGAGCCTTTGCAATTCAAGTCTTGCAAATTATTTCCCAAAACAGTTTGTATAAACGTGTACCAACATTTACTATGCAGTAGCCTCCCTTAATTTGCCACGTCCTTCCTTCCTTCCTTCCTTCACATATAACTAGGTTGAAAGAATGTATGCAACTTCTCTCAATTAGTTACCCCAGGAGTAAACACAATCATGGAGACTTCGAGGGTAGCAGGTCAGTCTATTCAAATAGGTCATTTCATTAATCAAATATTAACATTTCTTCTGGAATGAGTTTAAATTGTTTGGTACTATTAAACATGTGGGCAAAAACTATATTTTTATGACTGTCAATAATTCTCTCTCTCATGCTCACTTTCTCCCTCCCTCTCTTTCCCTCTCATTCTCTCTCTCATGTCAAGTTTTGAGCAGTTGGCATTGTTCTGTGAAACATTTCACTACAAACTAGAGAAGTTGAGCACAGTTTGTGGAGCAGAATTCAATTTAGTTTTTACTTTAGGATCCAGAGGCCAATATCTAATACTTCTTTCCTAACTCACTTTCTACAAACCACTTGTCTTAATTTTATAGCCAAAAATTGATGAGAGAAAATCTAGAACAACTTGGAGCCACCATGTGCCAGTGAGTCAGAAAGGCCCTGGAAAAGAATAAGAACTGGGCCTGGCTGCCGTGAAGAAAGCAGCTCTGTGGCTGAGAGCACGCCTGGCATCCTCAGGGCATGAGACCAACTTGCACTGGGCAGTGAGTTCTCTCTAAATCAGCCGAATCTGCTAGCCAGGAGGATAGAGACAACCAGGTCTTTGAAACCATTGCCTCTAGTTGTCAGATGCTCCATCAGATAGTGTTGGGAAGCCAGGAGAGATTGTTTCTGGAACTAAATCCTTCTCACTCAGTTTTTTTTTTTTTTTTTTGTATTTAAGTCATAGTTATCTCTGTTTCCTTCTTAGTGCCCAACACTGAGATTTTTAATATAACAATTTTTAAGATATAAATTTATATTTTTAATATAAAGTACTATATAAATATGTCAAAATAAATGTATATAATAAAGCTTAAAGATCCTTAAAAGATGGCTTCCCTGGTGGCGCAGTGGTTGAGAGTCCGCCTGCCGATGCAGGGGACACAGGTTTGTGCCCCGGTCTGGGAAGATCCCACATGCCGCGGAGCGGCTAGGCCCGTGAGCCATGGCCGCTGAGCCTGCGCGTCCGGAGCCTGTGCTCCGCAACGGGAGAGGCCACAACAGTGAGAGGCCCAGGTACCGCAAAAAGAAAAAAAAAAAATCCTTACAAGAGACCATATTTCTAGGTATGAATAAATAAATGAAAGTGATTTTCTTTTCCCCAGGAGAATGTGTCCTTCCTTTTTACCCATCCCAGGGCTACTATTACTTGTTTTGAGGTGTGATTTTACTAATGTTGGAAAGATGTCCTTCTCTGAAACTCAGTTTAGTCTGGTAATATTTTCAGCAATTCTACCACTTACAGATAAACATGTGAAATTAAGATACTAACCAATCAATGGCAGGGACCTTTTTCTATACACCTTGAGACACAGACAACAAAAAGTGTCCTTTGGAAGGAATGTAATTGTAAAAGCTGCTTTCTCTGTATACAAAACAATAAAGCCAGTTCATTTGTTAATATTTCTTTTCTCAAAGGACTACATGAGATCCAGCTGTGTGGAGGAAATAGGAGTTAATGAAGGGATGGAAATGGAATAGATTTAATTTCGTAGCCAGGTATTTTGAAATAGGTCAGGCTGATGACAGGGGTCTTTGAATGGTCAGAAAACAAGAAGGGAAAAATGAGGAGCTGGGAGGTATGTGCTTAATCTTTATAACAGGAGATGAGGAAAGTTGGAGACTGAGTAAAGCAAGGAGTCAGGAAGATGGATATTTTTCTTCATGATTTTGTAAAACCACCACACAAACTGTGTTTTTTTAAGGGTTCTATTGAGCTTTCAAACTGGGCCTATGTGGAGTTAGTTGTTGTTGCTTATGTCACCTCATATGTGATACTCCTTCAAACCTGATCTGAAGGCTAAAGCATCCTGACTGAAATATTCTCAGTGGTGTCTTTAATATAAATTCATAGTATGGGCCTTAATCTCACCTAAGAAATGTAATAATGTAAACTGATAGCTCCTTATTAATTATGTTTTGTTGAGGTGGTTTTGTCTACCTGTCACTGCCTTGTTTTTCTTGTGAATGTAAAGCTTATTATGCAAACTACTCATTAGTTTTCAAAAAGAAACAAGAAGCAAACACTTTGAATTTACAGTCCCCATCTGAATTCCCAGAGCCCCTCCTCCCATTTCGCTCAACCACATGTGCTCCATTAAACCTGAAGCAGCACCACAGGAGCCTCTCACATACTTGGGATTTTATATGTATTAGGTGAAGTCTGACCTAACAATAGCATGACACTCTGCATCTAGTCGAAGCTGAATTCATGATTCTGGATTTTATAAGTTAGTGAGGGAGCAGAATGATAACCGTAACAATGTCATCACAGAGTCGAGCATACGACACAGTCAGATGGAAGGAACACATGTACAGATTCAGAAATAGAAAGATTCTAACCATGTCTTTGCCTAGTTCCTTTGATCCCATCTATTTCTACTGGAAGATGAAAATTTTTCATGACCTAAAATTAGCAAGAAATAAGTTGACTTGATTTTTCCAATTATCCATCTGCAAAAACTTCAAAGTTATTGAAATACCAAAGAGGTGTTTTCAATGGTTAAAGTAAATAATGTAAAGCATCATTTCAAGTCTGCCTTAAAATAAAATAAAATAAAATTGTAAATCTACATGGCTTCATCATTCAAGGAACATGCTATTTCTGGGCTTAAAACCAAACAGAAAGCACTTCCTTGACACAAAAAAATGTCTCATAGGCTGACTGGAGCATTATATCAGGAATCCAGACTCCACCTGTCCAAGTTGAACCTGGCATGACAGGAAAGCAGAGTCAGCTGAAGTCTGATCTTCCATTAGGCTGCAGCAAATAATTAAGAGCACGGTCTGTTGTTCTAGGGTCAGAATGCATTACGTTTCTGCTTTTCTCTCTGCCTTCTTAGGTTGAGACTTTCTTTGCTAAACAGAAATAAATGAGACTAAATAGTCTTATAAACTATCTAAAAATTGGAAAAGTAGACAGACTAAAACCTGATTAGAAGGACCACCCCTAGTGTTATAAGTGAAAAGTTCTACACTTAGGGATGATATATAGCTTATTTTCCTCTATGATGCTTCTATCTTCCCTGAGAATGCTGGCCATCTGTGACCTCCCTGTGCCTCTTGAAGCCCAGCACCCACATTCACTTGATTGTCAGGGAGGCAGATATGGCGCAGTCATTTAATCATTAAATTCTGGGGAGAGTGGAGAGCCTGTGGCTAGAAACCCAACAGAGCCCAGGGCAGTCAGTCCATACATCACTCTGTCAATTGCCCCAGGCCTCCCTCTGACCACTCCCTTCTTCCCAGCAGGCCTACCTTACTTGTCTCCTGCAAATACTTCATGGATTTTCTACTCCATTTATCTGATTCCATCTGCTTTCTATCCTCTAGGAATTTTTGAAAACAATGTTGGCCCATGGATGGTAATAGTTCTTATTTTCTGGCACTGCTGTTAATATATATTTTGAAAGAAAAATATTCTCTGTCATTTTGAGAGATGATATACATGCTAAGCCTGTAATCTTGATCCCAATCTCCTGCCAGCCTTTCTTTAATTCAATCAAAGTCAGGTTATCTTTAGTAACAAGCTCCTAGGACAATGGGAGGTTATGGAGTTCAGATGTTCATGTAAATAATCCCACCACATTTAAGCCCAGAATGTACCTTCTCTAAGTGGGATGGACAGCACACTTTTAAAGAGGTGAGGTTTATGATTTTTAGGGTTTCTAGAAGACAGAGACTATGAATACCTGGCTTAATATTAGGTTAAAAAAGTGTGTTTCTTCCCATGTTACACACGAATGTATATTTGAAGAAAAAAGAAATCCTATCTAGTTTCACCTAACCCCTTGTATGGACCGGTTTTTTTGGCCATGGGTGTAATTTGTATTAACATTAACGTGAACTGCCTCTGGAGGGTTTGGCCTAACATTTCCTAAGAGATCATCCACACTGTTCAACACGTTTTATGCACTAGGAGGCACAAACACAATTAAAATAGGACAAACTGATTAAAATTATGAGTGTGATGGTGAATGATCCATCAGTCTGAGGTTCATAAAGACTAAGTCTGACCAAGCCTACCTGAAGATTTCATCAAAATTACTAAAGGGAAGAGAAATCTTATTAGACAGACATCACACAGACACTGGTAAACTGTTATTTTTTTTTTATAAACTTATTTATTTATTTTTGGCTGCATTGGGTCTTCATTGCTGCATGCAGGTTTTCTCTATTTGTGGCTAGTGGGGGCTACTCTTTGTTGCAGTGTGTGGGCTTCTAATTGCGGTGGCTTCTCTTCTTGTGGAACACGGGCTCTAGGCACGCAGGCTTCAGTAGTTGTTGCACATGGGCTCAGTAGTTGTGGTTCGGGAGTTCTAGAGCACAGGATCAGTAGTTGTGGCGCATGTGCTTAGTTGCTCTGCGGCATGTGGGATCCTCACGGACCAGGGCTCAAACCTGTGTCCCCTGCACTGGCAGGCGGTCCCCCAACCACTGCGCCACCAAGGAAGTCCCAGGTAAGCTGTTAAAAATGACCATCAATTAAGAAGGTAAACAAACATTTAAATTATACATTTGTCTTAGTGAAGTTATGTTTTGAAGGGTGTGTGTATGCTTTCATACATGGGGACAGAAAATATATTAAAATCAGTACCATTTAAAGCTTTTATCCAGTAATTTTTTTTTTTAATTCTAAAATGTGCATAAATCTCCCGGATTGATTCCTAACTCTGATTTGCTTTTATGTTAGATTAGCTTCCTTGTTTTTTTGAAATTCTTAAATGAATTATATCAAAGTACTTCAGAAATATTTTAGAAAGAATTGTGCTTGCTGAATCTAACAATGTTAAAATACTGGATCACTGAACATATTGAAATACTTTTCCTAATTATAGGAGGATTTCTACATTGGAATACTATTAATAACCATTTGGTTCTCAATTGTTTTATGTCATCTCTTTAGATTATAAATTTTCCCATTGAAGAAATATTATCAGTAATTGTCCAGTTAACCCACAGTACCATTTATATAATACACATTGCTAGTATGGGTCCTAAGAATTAGGATGACAATGTTCTGTGCCTGTGTCCCTTTGAGGCATAAACCTCTTTTCAGTACTAGTAGTATTTAAGAGTCAAATCAAATGGGGGCTTAGGGAACTCACAAAACACAGTCATGAAAATAAAATGGAAGTATGTGTTGTTGGCTATTTCCAAAGAAGCATGGACGGAGTCAAAATGGAAAAATAAAGCACTAGGCATTTCCTTGCATTACCATATCTTACAATTAACTATCTTTTTTTTTTTTCCCAATTTTCAACTAAATGTATTGAACACTCAATGAACTACAGGTTGGGAGCAACAATTACATAGATAAGCCATAGACATTTCCCTCAAGGGCTCACACATTACTTGGGAAAGAGACACGTAAAAATAGTATACTACAATATGATATAGTCAATTAGTTCATATAAATTACAAAGGTTTCTAACTGGAAAAATGTGAATACCTCTATGTGGGGTAGCTCTGGAGAGTTTCTGGAGGAGCTGATAAGATCACTGGAAATGAAAGTGCAAAGGAAAGCCAGGTTGTTATCCACTGAGAAATGAGCCAGAAGGGAGGAACTGAAACCCAAAGGTGCAGATGGCTCTTTTAAGAAGCCTGGCTGAAGGGAAAGGAAGTCTTAGTAGGTTCTTGGTTGTGTTCCTTTGTTTTAGCATTAAAGAAACTTAAGCACTAGGTTAGAAAGGAAATAGGAATGCTATATGATAGAATTTGATATTTCATAATTTGAACCCACCTTAAGAAAAGCAAATGAAAAAACATAATTGTTCAATTGTTTGCATTTTGTTTTTTATGCTGACCATTTAAATTTTATTTCAAAAAATTCTGATTTAGTGAACTAGTTTTTCCTTTAAAAATAACAAAGGACGCAAATACAGTGATCATCTTTTAAAGCAGCCATTTTATCAAACTACTCTACTTAGAGTGCAGATTTTTAAAGAAAAACATTAAGAAGTACTTATTAAAGGAAAAGCAGGCAGCAAACTGAGGACTGCATCTATCCATTATATACTATTAATAACTCTTAGGTTGTATGATAAAATTAATTTAATCAAAATAATAAAATTATTTGTTGACTTAATTCCCCATTGGCTTTATTAATTAATTTATTGTTTTATGGCTGAGTAATATATATATATTTTTTACATATTTATTGGAGTATAATTGCTTTACAATGGTGTGTTAGTTTCTGCTTTATAACAAAGTGAATCAGTTATACATATACATATGTTCCCATACCTCTTCCCTCTTGTGTCTCCCTCCCTCCCACCCACCCTATCCCACGCCTCTGGGTGGTCACAAAGCACTGAGCTGATCTCACTGTGCTATGCAGCTGCTTCCCACTAGCTATCTACCTTACATTTGGTAGTGTATATATGTCCATGCCTCTCTCTCGCTTTGTCTCAGCTTACCCATCCCCCTCCCCATATCCGCAAGTCCATTCTCTAGTAGGTCTGTGTCTTTATTCCTGTCTTACCCCTAGGTTCTTCATGACATTTTTTTTTTTTCTTAGATTCCATATATATGTGTTAGCATACGGTATTTGTCTTTCTCTTTCTGACTTACTTCACTCTGTATGACAGACTCTAGGTACGTCCACCTCACTACAAATAACTCAATTTCATTTCTTTTTATGGCTGAGTAATATTCCGTTGTATATATGTGCCACATCTTCTTTATCCATTCACCCCATGATGGACACTTAGGTTGTTTCTATCTCCTGCTATTGTAAATAGAGTTGCAATGAACATTTTGGTACATGACTCTTTTTGAATTATGGTTTTCTCAGGCTATATGCCCAGTCATAGGATTGCTGGGTCAAATGGTAGTTCTATTTGTAGTTTTTTAAGGAACCTCCATACTGTTTTCCATAGTGGCTGTACCAGCACTCCATTCCCACCAGCAGTGCAAGAGTGTTCCCTTTTCCCCACACCCTCTCCAGCATTTATTTTTTCTAGATTTTTTGATGATGGCCATTCTGACTGGTGTGAGATGATATCTCATTGTAGTTTTGATTTGCATTTCTCTAATGATTAATGATGTTGAGCATTCTTTCATGTGTTTGTTGGCAGTCTGTATATCTTCTTTGAAGAAATGTCTATTTAGGTCTTCTGCCCATTTTTGGATTGGGTTGTTTGTTTTTTTGTTATTGAGCTGCATGAGCTGCTTGTAGATTTTGGAGATTAATCCTTTGTCAGTTGCTTCATTTGCAAATATTTTCTCCCTTTCTGAGGATTGTCTTTTGGTCTTGTTTATGGTTTCCTTTGCTGTGCTAAATCTTTGAAGTTTCATTAGGTCCCATTTGTTTATTTTTGTTTTTATTTCCATTTCTCTAGGAGGTGGGTCAAAAAGGATCTTGCTGTGATTTATGTCATAGAGTGTCCTGCCTATGTTTTCCTCTAAGAGTTTGATAGTTTCTGGCCTTACATTTAGGTCTTTAATTCATTTTGAGCTTATTTTTGTGTATGGTTTTAGGGAGTGTTCTAATCTCATACTTTTACATGTACCTGTCCAGTTTTCCCAGCACCACTTATTGAAGAGGCTGTCCTTTCTCCACTGTACATTCCTGCCTCCTTTATCAAAGATAAGGTGACCATATGTGCGTGGGTTTATCTCTGGGCTTTATATCCTGTTCTATTGATCTATATTTCTTTTTTTGTGCCAGTACCATACTGTCTTGATTACTGTAACTTTGTAGTATAGTCTGAAGTCAGGGAGCCTGATTCCTCCAGCTCCGTTTTTCATTCTCACGATTTCTTTGGCTATTCAGGGTCTTTTGTGTTTCCATACAAATTGTGAAATTTTTTGTTCTAGCTCTGTGAACAATGCCAGTGGTAGTTTGATAGGGATTGCATTGAATCTGTAGATTGCTTTGGGTAGTAGAGTCATTTTTACAATGTTGATCCTTCCAATCCAAGAACATGGTATATCTCTCCATCCATTTGTATCATCTTTAATTTCTTTCATCAGTGTCTTATAATTTTCTGCATACAGGTCTTTTTTCTCCTTAGGTAGGTTTATTCCTAGATATTTTATTCTTTTTGTTACAATGGTAAATGGGAGTGCTTTCTTGATTTCACTTTCAGATTCTTCATCATTATTGTATAGGAATGCCAGAGATTTCTGTGCATTAATTTTGTATCCTGCTACTTTACCAAATTCATTGATTAGCTCTAGTAGTTTTCTGGTAGCATCTTTAGGATTATCTATGTAGAGTATCATGTCATCTGCAAACAGTGACAGCTTTACTTCTTCTTTTCTGATTTTGATTCTTTTATTTCCTTTTCTTCTCTGAGTGCTGTGGCTAAAACTTCCAAAACTATGTTGAATAAGAGTGGTGAGAGTGGGCAACCTTGTCTTCTTCCTGATCTTAGTGGAAATGCTTTCAGTTTTTCACCATTGAGGACAATGCTGGTTGTGGGTTTTTCATATATGGTCTTTATTATGTTGAGGAAATTTCCCTCTATGCCTTCTTTCTGGAGAGTTTTTATAATAAATGAGTGTTGAATTTTGTCAAAAGTTTTCTCTGTGTCTATTGAGATGACCATATGGTTTTTCTCCTTCAATTTTTTAATATGGTGTATCACATTGATTGATTTGCATATATTGAAGAATCCTTGCATTCCTGGAATAAACCCCACTTGATCATGGTGTATGATCCTTTTAATGTGCTGTTGGATTCTGTTTGCTAGTATTTTGTTAAGGATTTTTGCGTCTATGTTCATCAGTGATATTGGCCTGTAGTTTTCTTTCTTTGTGGCATCTTTGTCTTGTTTTGGTATCAGGGTGATGGTGGCCTCATAGAATGAGTTTGGGAATGTTCCTGTCTCTGCTATATTTTGGAAGAGTTTGAGAAGGATAGGTGTTAGCTCTTCTCTAAATGTCTGATAGAATTCGCCTGTGCAGCCATCTGGTGCTGGGCTTTTGTTTGTTGGAAGATTTTTAACCACAGTTTCAATTTCAGTGCTTGTGATTGGTCTGTTCATATTTTCTATTTCTTCCTGATTCAGTCTTGGCAGGTTGTTCATTTCTAAGAATTTGTCCATTTCTTCCAGGTTGTCTATTTTATTGTCATAGAGTTGCTTGTAGTAATCTCTCATGATCTTTTTTATTTCTGCAGTGTCAGTTGTTACTTCTCCTTTTTCATTTCTAATTCTATTGATTTGAGTCTTCTCTTTTTTTTCTTGATGAGTCTGGCTAATGGTTTATCAATTTTGTTTACCTTCTCAAAGAACCAGCTTTTAGCTTTATTGATCTTTGCTACCATTTCCTTCATTTCTTTTTAATTTATTTATGATCTGATTTTTATGATTTCTTTCCTTCTGCTAACTTTGGGGTTTTATTGTTCTTCTTTCTCTAATTGCTTTAGGTGAAAGGTTAGGTTGTTTATTCAAGATGTTTCCTGTTTCTTTTTTGTTTGTTTGTTTTGTGGTACGTGGGCCTCTCACTGTTGTGGCCTCTCCCGTTGCGGAGCCCAGGCTCCAGAGGCTCAGGCTCAGCAGCCATGGCTCACGGGCACAACCCCTCCCTGGCATGTGGGATCTTCCCGGACCAGGGCGTGGACCCATGTCCCCTGCATCGGCAGGTGGACTCTCAATCACTGCGCCACCAGGGAAGCCCGTTTCCTGTCTCTTAAGGTAGGATTGTATTGCTATAAACTTCCCTCTTAGAACTGCTTTTGCTGCATCCCATAGGTTTTGGGGCGTCGTGTCTCCATTGTCATTTGTTTCTAGGTATTTTTTTATTTCCTCTTTGATTTCTTCAGTGATCACTTCGTTATTAAGTAGTGTATTGTTTAGCCTACATGTATTTGTACTTTTTACAGATCTTTTCCTGTAATTGATATCTAGTCTCATAGTGTTACGGTTGGAAAAGGTATTTGATACAATTTCAATTTTCTTAAACTTACCAAGGCTTGATTTGTGACCCAAGATATGATCTATCCTGGAGAATGTTCCATGAGAACTTGAGAAAAATGTGTATTCTGTTGTTTTTAGATGGAATGATCAATTAAGTCCATCTTGTTTAATGTATCATTTAAAGCTTGTGTTTCCTTATTTATATTCACTTTGGATGATCTGTCCATTGGTGAAAATGGGGTGTTAAAGTCCCCTAATATGTATGTGTTAGTGTCAATTTCCCCTTTTTATGGCTGTTATTATTTGCCTTATGTATTTAGGTGCTCCTATGTTGGGTGCATAAATATTTACAATTGTTAAATCTTCTTCTTGGATCAATTCGTTGATCATTATGTAGTGTCCTTCTTTGTCTCTTCTAAAAGCCTTTATTTTAATGTCTATTTTGTCTGATATGAGAATTGCTACTCCAGCTTTCTTTTGGTTTCCATTTGCATGGAATATATTTTTCCATCCCCTCGCTTTCAGTCTGTATGTGTCTCTAGGTCTGAAGTGGGTCTCTTGTAGACAGCATATGTATGGGTCTTGTTTTTGTATCCATTCAGCCAGTCTGTGTCTTTTGGTGGGAGTATTTAATCCATTTCCATTTAAGGTAATTATCGATATGTATGTTCCTATTCTCATTTTCTTAATTGTTTTGGGTTTGTTATTGTAGGTCTTTTCCTTGTCTTGTGTCTCTTGCCTAGAGAAGATCCTTTAGCATTTGTTGTAAAGCTGGTTGGTGATGCTGAAGTCTCTCAGCTTTTGCTTGTCTGTAAAGGTTTTAATTTCTCCATCAAATCTGAATGAGATCCTTGCTGGGTAGAGTAATCTTGGTTGTAGGTTTTTCTCCTTCATCACTTTAAATATGTCCTGCCACTCCCTTCTGGCTTGCAGAGTTTCTGGTGAAAGATCAGCTGTTAACCTTATGGGGATTCCCTCGTGTGTTATTTGTTATTTTTCCCTTGTTGCTTTTAATAAGTTTTCTTTGTATTTAATTTTTGACAGTTTGATTAAAATTGTCTTGGCATGTTTCTCCTTGGATTTATCCTATATGGGACTCTCTGTGCTTCCTGGACTTGATTAACTCTTTCCTTTCCCATATTAGGGAAGTTTTCAACTATAATCTCTTCAAATATTTTCTCAGTCCCTTTCTTTTTCTCTTCTTCTTCTGGAACCCCTATAATTTGAATGTTGGTGCATTTAATGTTGTCCCAGAGGTCTCTGAGACTGTCCTCAGTTCTTTTCATTCTTTTTTCTTTATTCTGCTCTGCAGTAGTTATTTCCACTATTTTATCTTCCAGGTCACTTATCCGTTTTTCTGCCTCAGTTATTCTGCTATTGATCCTTTCTAGAGTATTTTTAATTTCATTTATTGTGTTGTTCATCATTGCTTGTTTCATCTTTAGTTCTTCTAGGTACTTGTTAAATGTTTCTTGCATTTTGTCTATTCTATTTCCAAGATTTTGGCCCTCTTTACTATCATTATTCTAAATTCTTTTTCAGGTAGACTGCATATTTCCTCTTCATTTGTTAGGTCTGGTGGGATTTTATCTTGCTCCTTCATCTGCTCTGTGTTTTTCTGTCTTCTTGTTTTGCTTATCTTACTGTGTTTTGGGTCTCCTTTTTGCAGGCTGCAGGTTCGTAGTTTCCGTTGTTTTTGGTGTCTATCTCCAGTGGCTAAAGTTGGTTCAGTGGGCTGTGTAGGCTTCCTGGTGGAGGGGACTAGTGCCTGTTTTCTGGTGGATGAGGCTGGATCTTGTCTTTCTGGTGGGCAGGTACAAGTCTGGAGGTGTGTTTTTGGGTGTCTGTGGACTTATTATGATTTTAGGCTGCCTCTCTGCTAATGGGTGGGGCTGTGTTCCTGTCTTGCTAGTTGTTTGGCTTAGGGTGTCCAGCACTGTAGCTTGCTGATCATTGATTGAAGCTGGGTGTTGGTGTTGAGATGGAGATCTCTGTGAGATTTTCGCCGTTTGATATTACGTGGAGCTGGGAGGTCTCTTGTGAACCAGTGTCCTGAGGTTGGCTCTCCCACCTCAGAGGCACAGCACTGACTCCTGGCTGCAGCACCAAGAGCCTTTCATCCACATGAAAAAAGAGGAAAAGGGGGAAAAAATTACTAAATCTTGCTCTCAAAGTCCACCTCCTCAATTTGGGATGATTCGTTGTCTATTCAGGTATTCCACAGATACAGGGTACATTATGTTGATTGTGGAGATTTAATCCGCTGCTCCTGAGGCTGCTGGGGGAGATTTTCCTTTCTTTCCTTTGTTCTCACACCTCCCGGGGCACAGCTTTGGATTTGGCCCCGCCTCTAGGTGTAGGTCGCCGGAGGGTGTCTGTTCTTCACTCAGAAAGGACGGGGTTAAAGGAGCCGCTGATTCGGGGGCTCTGGCTCACTCAAGCCGGGGAGAGGGAGGGGTATGGATGCGGGGCGAGCCTGTGGTGGCAGAGGCTGGCATGACATTGCACCAGCCTGAGGCTTGCCATGCGTTCTCTTGGGGGAGTTGCCCCTGGATCCCGGGACCCTGGCAGTGGCGGGCCTGCACAGGCTCCCCGGAAGGGAGGTGTGCACAGTGACCTGTGCTCACACACAGGCTTCTTGGTGGTGGCAGCAGCAGCCTAAGTGTCTCATGCCCGTCTCTGGGGGCTGTTAGCCGCGGCTCATGCCCGTCTCTGGAGCTCCTTTAAGCAGCGCTCTTAATCCCCTCTCCTCGTACACCAGGAAACAAAGAGGCAAGAAAAAGTCTCTTGCCTCTTCGGCAGGTCCAGACTTTTCTCCAGACTCCGTCCTGGCTAGCCATGGTGCACTAACCCCCTGCAGTCTGTGTTCACGCCGCCAACCCCAGTCCTCTCCTGGTGCTCCGACCGAAGCCCGAGCCTCAGCTCCCAGCCCCACCCACCCTGGTGAGTGAGCAGACAAGCCTCTCGGGCTGGTGAGTGCCAGTTGGCACCGATCCTCTGTGTGGGAATCTCTCCCTGCTTTGCCCTCCGCACCCCTGTTGCTGTGCTCTCCTCCACGGCTCCGAAGCTTTCCCCCCCGTCACCTGCAGTCTCCGCCCATGAAGGGGCTTCTAGTGTGTGGAAACCTTTCCTCCTTCACGGCTCCCTCCCACTGGCGCAGGTCCCGTCCCTATTCTTTTGTCTCTGTTTATTCTTTTGTCTCTGTTTATTTTTTTTTCTTTTGCCCTACCCAGGTACGTGGGGAGTTTCTTGCCTTTTGGGAGGTCTGAGGTCATCTGCCAGAGTTCAGCAGGTGTTCTGTAGGAGTTGTTCCACGTGTCGATGTATTTCTGATGTATCTGTGGGGAGGGAGGTGATCTCCGCGTCTTACTCTTCCGCCATCTTCCCCCTCTCTAACTATCATTTTTATTTTGATTTACCAGTGCCTCTCCCATCATGATTTTTAGCCAATAATCTCTTCAGTGTCTTGGACCTCTAAATGTAATCAGCCATGCCACTCAGAGGAGTGAGCTCACCTTTTCTCTGACTGCAAGAGACACCATCAGAGGAGTAAAGAAAATCATGCTGTTGGGCGAGGTAACTTCCTCCGTAAGCAAGGAGATTGGAGCTCTGAAAGGCAGTGGCGAATCCTACCTGTTAACTTTCAAAAGAAGGGTGTTGCTCCAGCAGATGGGAGAAAAAACTAGAAGAGGGGAAGTGTGGGAATCAGGAATCACAAGTAATATGGATCTAGCAGAAGATATTCTCAGAACTGAAAAATAATCTGTTGTCAAATGAGGGTACAGATTGTAGCCAGGAAGACAATTTTAGCACCGAAGTTAAAGGTAGAGACTCACAAACCAGATTGTCTAAATCCAGATCCTGGCTCTGCAATGTGCTGGCTGTGAGAACAAATCATTTAGTTTCTTTGAGCCTCAGTTCTTCATCTGTGAAACAGGGATAGTAATACCTATTTCAGGGAATTTTAGGAGAGATTGAGTTAATAGTTGTATAAAACAATTTGGTGTGGTTTATAATACATCCACAAAATCTTTGACATGCTCTGCAAAAGGTGGAGCATAAGTCCCTTTTACTTGAGTGTGGGCTAGACTTAGTAACTCACTCCTAACAATTAGAATAAGGTGGAAGTGACAGGTGTGACTTCGGAGATGAGATCACCAAAGGCATTGTGGCTTCCTACTGTTTCTTTCTCTTGGATCATTGATTGTGGAGGAAGCCTGATCTCTTTGGAGAAGATTCAAGCAGTCCTCTTGAGAGGTATGTGTGATGAGGAACTGAGGCATCTTGCCAACACACAGTGAGAAACTGAGGACCCCTAACAGCAGCCATAAGAGCGAGCCCTCTTGGAAGCAGCTCCTCCTGTTCCAGTCAAATGTCCACATGACTGAAACCCTGGTCTTTGTTTTGTCTGTCACCTCATCAGAGACTCTAAGTCCAAAGTTGACAGCTAAGCCTCTCCCATATTCCTGACTCATGGAAATTTTGGGCAAATGAAAGCTGATTGTCCTAAGCCACTAAATTTTGTGAGTAATTTGTTATTCAGCAATAGATAATTAATACACTTTTTAAAGGGATCCTGGCTTATGATGAGTGCTATATAATTATTAACCACATTATTATTATAGATCATTGGTTGAGAGTTTGTGAACAGAATAATAAACTACTAGAAATTCCCTATTATTTTATCTCTGTGATCTATTTTGGGACGTTGTTGTTGTTAAATCCTGATATGGTTGGATCTTCACTGATGTGCTGTTACTTGTATGGACTTTTGAATATTATTTTCTTGGAGAAAAAATGAAAATGGTGAGGGATAGAAGATGATACAGGGTAAGAAGTGGAAAAGAGAGGCAAAGTGAAGGATCTTGGAGAAAAGGACTTTTGATAGTAAGTGGAAGAGAGAGGAAGAGGTATGAGTGGTTTACTTGTGTTTTTCATCTGCAGCTGGAGAACTGAAAACTCAATAAACCAAAACATAAGTAAACAAATAAACCCTACTGACATCAGCCTCATAAATAATATGTCTAAAATTGATTGTGAAAGATCAAAAATAAAGAGTATTCTCACCTATATATTACATAAATTATAATGCAATTCTTGACTTTTCCTGTCTATTGACTTTTGAATTAGGCACCTTCTTAAACATCTTCAATGCAGAAAAAGTGAAGACCAACCAAATAAGAAAAGCCAAGGAGATTTATTCTGAGTTTGCTATAGTAAGAGGTCAGCCACCATCCCCTGTATTTTGGCAGAGACTCAAAGGCAGGCAGAGGAGTGAGGAAACTTTATAGTGAAAAGGAGGGCAGCCTTCAGGTGTGTCCTGAATGGAGACTTGGTAGGGGAAGCTGTAGGTAGGCTAACTAGAAGTAGGGCATCTTATGTGATTGGTTAGGGGAGCATAATTTGCTTTCTCTGGTTGGTCCTAAGTTGGAAGTGGGTCAAAAATTAAGGAAGTTGTCAGTTATTAATCAAGTACTGGCCATTTTGGGCCACTTCTTTCAGAATTATTATTTAACTTCCTGGATTATCACTAGAGATAGCAATCTGTCTTCAGGCAAATCTGATTTATATCAGGCTTGCCTCCTGGGTTGTTTATTATAGATAAAGGGTTGGTTTCCTGGGCAGATTGCTGCAAGTTCTGGGTCCAAGATCCATTTTTATGTATGGTCTGGCTATAATCCATTTGTATATTAAGTTTCTCATCAACAATACACTATTTTTTACACTGGTACACTGATTATAATTCCTTCTCCTTTGTTTCCAGTTTCTAGCACTGTTCTATCCCATTTCCATATCAAAGTGCTGATAGCATTTCCATAAACATTCTCTGGTTTCATGAAGTACTTTAGTTTCTGCATATGAATAATAAAATAATCAGGAGGATTATATCTTGGCAGAAAGTTTCTTTCTCCTCTAATAGCAGACCCAAGCAGAGAAAAAGAAAATGAAACAATAAACAAAAACACTGTTTAAAAATCAACATGCTTTTGTTAGAAACAGGGAGGAAAAGGGGAAGAGAAATTGATCAAACTGTTAGAAGAGACGCCACAGGCACATTTTTCTTGCTTCCATTAAATTGTTTCACATGTAGTATTTGATGATTGTTTATGCCAGTATCCTTCTTACAAGTCTATAAACGATTCTATATATATTCAATACAGCTTTTTTATTTTTTACATTACAATTATTTTAAAGTCAATGTTTACTATTGTGACTGGCAAGTTGGATCAATAATCACTCTATTGGTATAAATTGTTTGGGGCTAGAGCCAAAAAAAAAAAAAAAGCCATTAGCATGAATGTGAAAGGCAGAAAAAGCTTATTATATTTTTGGAATTCCTGAATCCCATTGTTCTTGCAATGACCCATAAGGTCCTTAGTTGTTTCCTTCGTATTGGTCATGAATAAACTGAGTTACGCAGAACCTGTACAGTACACCCCTGACATTGATTCAAACATTCAAATGCCTACTGTGGCCTAGGCAGGTAATTAAAAGTAGATAGACAGTAGAAATTTATTCACTCACTGAATACATATTTGTTTAAAGCCTACTTTATTCCAGGACTGTTCTAAGTACTGAAATTGATTTTGTACAAATTATCTTGAGAAATATATTCCCCCTTGGTCTATGTTTAGTGTCTACACATTTGATAGGAGCGTGATTACAGAGAAATGTTTCCTTTCTATGAATATAATGATAGCAAGTCTGATGATAATGGATAATGGATCCTGCAGTGATGTCAGGAATTCCATAGTGGGTGGTAAGGATTTTAGTGCACTGTAGTGTCTAATGACAACAATCAGTTGTTGACACACAGAAAAACATAAGGCAAAGCCTGTCAGATCATCTTGTATTATTTTCATATTTTTTGAGAAGACAGACCTCCAGATTTCTTTTTAGGTGAACCCACCAAATTTTCTTCATGTTGTCTAATTTTTAAAGAAACACTGAAAATGAAATGACACATGCCAATCCATTTTATTGCCTGACAGTTTGAAACATTTGATCTCAGTAGAATTAATTCAGTTACATCCAAAAATGTATACGATGCAGAGCACAAGCTGTTTAATTGGTCCAAGGCTATTAGTTAACATTGCTGGCAATGATAACTTTAATAGATGAGTTTAGGCTTAATCTTGGATATAGGAACCTTGCCATAAATTCTTTGTTTCTGTTTATTTCCTAACTCTCTGAATGCTCTATTTCATTTGTGGGTTATTTCCGTACTCCAGTTCTTTGAATTAGATGTTCCCCATTGTTTTTTAATCCTTTGCACTTATGCTCTACCTTTTCTCCTTCTCTAAGCTATTAATTCACATATTTTATTAAAACCTTTAGTGATTCCCATTTACACATTGAACAAAAGGCAAATTCCTCCCAAGTCCTCCATAATCCAAGCCCAAGCAGATTTTCCAAACTTTTCTTTTTTTATTCTTTTTTTTTAAATTAAGATATAATTGGCATATAACACTGTATTAGTTTAAGGTGTACAACATGTTGATTTGTATATCACAATATTATTATGTATATCACAATCTTATTACCACCATAGCATCAGTTAACATCTCCATCATGTCACAAAAATATCAGTTCATTTTGTGGTAAGAACATTTAAGACCTAGTCTCTTAGCAACTTTCAAGTATATAATACACTATCATTGACTATCATCAAAATGCTGTGCATTAGAATTCCAGAATTTATTTATAACTGGATATTTGTACCTGTTGACCAACTTCTTCCCAATTTCCCCAATCCCTAGCCTCTGGAAACCAGAATTGTACTCTCTGCTTCTATGAATTTGACTTTTTAGGTTCCACATATAAGTGATGTCATGTAGTTTTTGGCTTTCTCTGTCTGATTTGTCCCAGAGGTCCATCCATGTTGTTGCAAATGGCAGGATTTGCTTCTTTGTCATACCTGAATAATAATATTCCATTGTGTGTGTGTATATATATATATCTATGCCACATCTTCTTTATACACACTTACCTGGTGTTAAATTGTTAAATCTTCTTGCACTTGTGCAGCTTCTTCTTTAATTATCCAGAACTGATCAGTTAGCACGCTCTGAACTTTTTTACTCTGTCTTTCACACAAATCCCTTTACCTAGAAAGCACTCTCCTAAGGTATTTGTCAAAGTTCAACCTGTCTTTACTGGTATTTTCAGTATTTACCATTACATGCTTTTTTTTTTTTTTTTTCCAGGTTCCTCAGTTTGAGTTAAACCTATTCACTCCTCTTTTCTTTTTGCAAATTATTAGAATAACTTTTACAGGAAAATCATTCTCATATTTAAGTTCATTGATAGCTATCTATCTCTCCAGATACAGTTCGAACTCCTACTGACCTCTATAGGTGGATTGTTGTATAAAAAATAACTAGTAATTCCTCATAATAGACATTCAGTTTATGTTTGTTAAGGTGAATTTTAATTAATGCAGTCCCAGATGTTGAAATGAATGCTCCTTTATTGATATGATTCATTTTGAAAAAAAGATCTGTAACTGGAACACTGAGAAAAAAAGTAGGCTATGAGAAATAATAGTGAAAATATTTGTAATTTGCTCATAAAACAGCATATTTATTGCTGCCTCTTCTGTGTTGTCACAATTAATTTTTATAATATTCTTTTAAAACTTACCTCCATGGAATTATATGTTTATATTTCTGTATCATCCACTAGACTATGAGTTACGTGATAATAAGTATTCTGTTTTATTCAATTCTGTATTGAAAAATCTTGCACAGTGCTTGACCCATGGTTTGTATTCAGAAAATGCTTATTAAATGATGAATGAATAAATGTACAAACAAAAGACTCAAATCTGGAATTTGAGATGC
This sequence comes from Monodon monoceros, assembly GCF_005190385.1. Lineage (NCBI taxonomy): Eukaryota > Metazoa > Chordata > Mammalia > Artiodactyla > Monodontidae > Monodon > Monodon monoceros. The sequence continues at coordinate 80,225,868 of NW_021703777.1, read as the reverse complement.
TTGCATTTCTCAAAGGAAACCTAGGAATATTGTGGTGGTGTTTAAATTTGTGGTTTGAAAATGTGTAATTGTTTTATTCCCGTTTTTCTTTCGATACTGAAAAGAATGGAATAATTACCAAGATAATTACCCACATTTTCCTGAATATTGTCTTCAATTATATTAAGAGACCTTCAAATTTTTGTTGCACAAATTATTTTTCCCCAATTATTCTAGAAGGCTTCAGAGGATTCACTTTGTTATATGAGCAAGTCTTTCAGCTACCATGTGACTTTCTTATTATTCTTCATCAACAGTCATGTTCCTCTTTGGCTACGCATGCTGCTGGGGTCTCTGATGTCTGAAAAGCTGGATGAAGGTGTCTTATCTATATCTGTGCCCACAACTGAGCCCAGGAAGTCTAGCCATGGAGACTAATCCTAGGGAAAAACACTTTGAATGACTAAGAATTTCCTTAGGTCAAGTCAGGGGAGCATACCTCCTCTTTGGGAAAAATAAGTTTAAAACATCTTAGGAGTTCATTAAGCCCCATATAGATAGACTACAATAGACAAACTATTAAAATTCTCTGCACTTGTACAATAACAGTCACAGACACCGACACTTTTAATATTCAATCTAAAAGACCTCACACATACATACCAAACTTATGATTTTAACTATTGAGAAATTAAATTAGACAACCTTTAATGTTCTTTCAAATCAGAGACCCTATAGCATACTCATTCAGGCATTCATTCATTCACTCACTAATATTATAAAGTTTTTCTAAGTGACTAAAATGGTTCGATGCTAGGTAAGTGCTAAGGATGAGTTCAAAAATGCAAAAATAAATAGTGGAAAAAGTGAGTCACTATCCTTGTTTTGCAACATAACATTTAATATTTGAAAATTTTACTTAAACTTTTTGATTCTTGTATCTTCTCTGTAAAGTGGGAATAATAGTAACCTTATAAAAAGAAAAGAGGAAAATAAAAATAAAAAGAAGTGGCGTAAGAGGTAGGATAAGAACCAAGTGTCTCAGGTCGTGGGAGCGAAGGGAGAAGAGAATTGATGTTACCTGTAAAACGTTACAAAAAAAAGGAAGTATGTCATGTAGGATAAAAGCCACTTTGAGGAGAAAATGGCAGCCAAAGAAATCAACCAATTCCATTATTTAATAAATCTTTATTGATTTGCTTTTTCTGTTCTAGTCACTGCAGTAGGTGTTGGCAATACAAAGACGCATGCAAAATAGTTTCTTCCTTAAAGAAACTACTTTAACTTTAGAAGGCATTGAAGTCAACTAGGCTGCTTCTTAAAACACTTCACCTCCCACCGCACATAGTTTTAAACTTAGCTAGTGTGAGATATTGTCCAGAAAAATATTTTTTTTAAACCAGCAACATATATGATTATGAGGGGGAAACTGGTGGACTGCTCTTCAAAATAGACAGCTTTGGTGACTATGCATAGAATTTTCTCCAAGCAGCATAGCTGCAAAAGGGGCTTTAAATATGAAATTGTCTTTTAATTTAAAAAGTTCTTTCAGATTTTTGAATCAAAAAGTTAAATTAGGGCTTCCCTGGTGGCGCAGTGGTTGAGAGTCCGCCTGCCAATGCAGGGGACACGGGTTCGTGCCCTGGTCCGGGAAGATCCCACATGCCGTGGAGCGGCTGGGCCCGTGAGCCATGGCCGCTGAGCCTGCGCGTCCAGAGCCTGTGCTCCACAACAGGAGAGGCCACAGCAGTGAGAGGCCCGTGTACCGCAAAAAAAAAAAAAAAATGTTAAATTAAATAGACTCGAATTTCTTTCATGTATCATCTTGTCTTCCATTTCACTGTTCAAGATCCTGATTATCAACTGTTACATGACGTTTCAGAAATATTTAAGGAAATAATAATTTTTTGTTATCCTGAAAAGTGGAAAATAAAACTGAATCACTACATTCATTATAGGCAAAGATTTTATGGAAGACATAAACTTATATAACAGAATTGAGAAGATAGTATGGGAAAAGGAGGGTTTGGGTTAGGTATAACCTAAAAGAAGAATTTTTGGCCATAAAAATAATCAAGTAACAGGACAAATTATGAAGAGTCGCTGAATAAGCTCAGTTCCTGTGTGTAATGAAGGTAGAAGAAATAGCCATCCACCATTGTTAATTTAGGCATTGCCCACTTGATATCAGAATTTGAGTGTAAGACATTATTGATCCTAAGGGTGTTCCTCAATAGGATTTTATGCATCCAAAAACAGGAGGAAAATACCTACAAAGACAGTTTCATGAATCTGACACCCTATACATCAATATGTGTAAGTCAAGTGATCGCAGCTGCATCACTTGGGTTCAGAGAGGTCTAAGCATGTCTTGCCAACTGGGGTAGGAGAGTTAAAATTTGCATGAGGGTTTGCCATAAAGGGTATAACAAAATGCTCACACATAAGGAAGTTCCTCCAAAATGGTTTCTTACAACTTGTAGTGCATGTTTGGTATATTTGGTCCTTGGCCTGAGTTCCTTGATTCTTAATGAAACTCCCGGCTAATGAGATGGGTAAGCTGAAAAAAGTTATATTTACTAAGACTTTAGTGAGAGAAATTGGGTGTCTGGGCAATATTGATCTTAAGTTTAGGTAAGAAAGTGGATGCAAAATTAGAGACAGTCTCTTCAATGAGGCATGGTTTGGGTCAACAGAAGACTCCAGTGTATTACTTCTGTTGGAAGTTTTAGCACAGTGACAGTGAAAAAGCAGGCAGAACAGATCTGTTCTGCACATGAGGTTGTTTAGATTGTTAACACTTCAGCAATGAAGGTGACTAGGGTAAGTGAGAGAATACCATTGGACAAAGAGAAAGGTTGTTCATGAGAACATATATGACACATATTAGTAACATCTGGAAATTATAGAATAAGATATGTCAGGGTGGTCACAATCTCACATTACTATTTGGGGAAGGGTAACTACAGAAAGCATGAGTCACACATGACATTTTGAAGACAACGGTATCACCTTAGAATAAAAGTGTGATCTGTGTTCATACAACCTGAGATGAAGAGTTACTGTCTGCAAGGATAATGCCTAGGCTTAGACTATGTTGAATAATTTATTACCTAAGAAAATGGTGTGAAATCCAATGTGAAACATTCATTCATGTATGATTAAGTTTTCATCAGTTTATGGTATAATTATAGCAAAAAGCAAATCAGAAATGAATCTCATCAATTGGATATACAGACTTTATCAATCAGCATCCCAAAAGGAAAGAGGATTCACCCCAGGTGTCTAAAATGTTAGGAACTAAAGAGGCATGGACAAAGTTAAAAAAACAAACAAGGGATGGTGAGGATCTCTGAGACTACATATCAACATTGGGGAAGCATTGCTTCCACTAAGATTGAAGTACCCAGGAAAGGAAATAGTGTTACCAGAGATGAGTGATATTGGGAGAGGAGGAGAGGTTACCAGGTGATGTTCTAAAGGAATGCAACTATTGCCAGAAATATGAAGGCAGTGCTGACAAGATGGGGTAATAAACCTATCTCTTCTCCTATCCAATGGTCTGCTGCTTTTGCCTCCACCAACCAGAAGCCAACTAGCTAGGTAACTTGGACGATGTAGTCCACAGGCATCAACCATACTCCATCTTCGTCTCAAGCACAGAACAGAAAATAAAAGGGCAGAGGATAGAGATATATCCTGTGGGTGGAGAATGAGAATAACCCAGAGAAATGTATTGAATAATAGTAGTTTAGACAGGATGATTGAAAACTTCTATTCTCAACTACTGGGTAATTTCTAGGCTATTCCCTTTGTACAGGCTACAGTAAAGGGTATAATTTTAATGCAACCAAGCTAGATACACAATAATTATGCCTTATTCAATTTCATAGAATTTCATAGACTTGAAGATTTAGTTCTTTAAAATTGGGAAGAGTTGACTTGATTGTGCATTATAGTTTCTTGATTGAGTTAATTAACTAAAGAAGTATTTTTTTTAATGTGAGAATATCATTTAAGAGTTTTGTATTATATAATGTAAATAGCAGAAATAATAAAAGAAAGAAAGGACTTTTTAGGCAAACGTTTTACAATTCCCTTTAATCCTAGATGTATTATAAATACATCTGTGTTCATGTTCTAAGTGAAGACACTGTATTTTGCATATGCAGTGTCTTGATCTGTGCTATGCATGATATCATGGTTGAATTTACATCCACCTACTTTGCTCAATTAGTGTCTTTTTAAATAGCTAAGTAAACCTCTTTATTTTTAAAACACAAAAATAGCATCCTGTGAAACATTTGGATCCAAAATAGAATCTATGTGAAACTCAAAAAGCCAAAATAGAATCTCTACAACTGCTCCAATCTAAAGCACTTGGAAATAGCTTTACTGGGTGTGACACATCCATCACTTTCTTACTGATTTAAGGTCACCTTTTAGGTTTTATCTATAGACTACTTACACACACATGTGCACACTTGCATGCACACACACCCCTCCTTCTGTAGTGCTAAATATCTAGAAGTTAATATTTGATTCAACTATCTCTAACTTGCACACTAGAAATGAAGTTTGTGGATGAAGAGTAGGGTGCGTGTCAGTGTTAGAAATTGGTTATGTGAACAGTTAGTGGATATTGGCTTAGTTAACCTATGTTCTTACCAATGCAAACCTTCTCTTAAATCATACCCATTTCTAAGATGAGCAACAAAATGCAGTTTCTTGAGCTCTCCGTGAACAAAAGTCACTAGGGTACTAACTTCTAAGGAGATACAGGTTTCTTTCGCTCCTTTGTAAGGTCGTAGACTTCCACTCACTCTCCATTGTAAGAGTCAGCAAAGGCACCTTCATACTCAGAAGACCCATGTTGAAAACTTGTCCTGCAGAATTAGATAGTGAGTGTACAAAGAAGAAGTATGCAAAGAAGGAAAAAGTAGAAAGATTAATCTTATACTAGCAGCTATCATTTACAAAATTACTATGTACTCATTCCTTTCCCATCTTTAGAAACCTGTATTGTTGGTAGTCTCAGTGCATGCTGAGGGGAAAAAGTATATGCATGTGTGTGATATTCTCATTCTATCATCTGTTAGTTATGTGAATTTGGTCAAGTTTTTAAAACTCCAAAAACTTAGCTTCTTTTGGAAAGTGCTGAATAGATTGGCTATTTTCATTACAAAGTCAGCGTTTTATACTTATAATCTCTAATCTTCACAGTTATCCTTCAAGGCAGTTAATTACAGTTTCCCATTTTATTTTCATTTTTTAAATGTATTTATTTTTTGATGTCAGAAATATAGTTCTTTTTTGGAAATAAATTAATTCAGTTGACCATGCATGTAACAAATTCAAATGATAGAGATCTACACTAGACTAAAAATTTTTAGTAAGAAAGAAAATATTTGCAGGTTTCATCAGTGAAAAAATTACACTGAGCTTCTAAGTAATGGTTAATTATATAAAAATAAATTTGCTATTCTTCTCTGCTTCACAGTTATCCAGAAGATTCTATCCAAACTCCTTTTTTAGGTCACTTCAAGGCACAGTACAGCTTATTAAATAATACTAGTTCTCTAAAAAGAAATTAAATATATTGTTATGGACTACCAAATTAATTAATATACATGGAGTTGACTTTTAAAATGTTCCTGTTGAAATAGGCCACCATTGTTTGTTACTAAAAGCCCCTCTAACTATAATTAAAAATAAAACTTTAAAAGATAAATGCTGAAAGAAATAAGTCAATTGATAGTTACCTTTCTTATTAAAGTACAGTTGATTTCCAATATTATGTTAGTGTCCTGTGTACAACGTAGTGATTCAATATTTTTATAGATTATACTCCACTTAAAGTTATTATAAAATTTTAGCTATATTCTCTGTGCTGTACAGTATATTCTTGAAGCTTATTTAATTTATACATAGCAGTTTGTACCTCTTAATCCCCTCCCCCCTTCCCTCTCCCCGCTGGTAACCACTAGTTTGTTCTCTATATCTGTGTGTCTGTTTCTGTTTTGTTATATTCATTTGTTTGCTTTATTTTTTAGTTTCCAAATATAAGTAATAGCATACAGTCTTTGTCTTTTTCTGTCTAACTTATTTCACTTAGCATAATACTCTCTAGGTCAATTCATGTTGTTGAAACTGGGAAAATTCATTCTTTTCTATGGCTGAATAATATTCCAGTGTATATATATATATATATATATATATATATATACCACTTCTTTATCCATTCATCTGTTGATGGACACTTAGGTTGTTTCCATATCTTGGCTACTGTAAATAACGACAGTGCTGCTATGAACATTGGGTTGCATGTATCTTTTCCAATTAGTTTTTTTTTCTTTGGATATATGCCCAATTACTGGATCACATGGTAGTTCTATTTTTAATTTTTTGAAGAACTTTCATACTGTTTTTCATAGTGGCTGTACCAATTTACATTCCCACCAACAGTGTAGGAGGGTTCTCTTTTCTCCATATCCTCACTGACATTTGATATTTGTGCTCTTTTTTCTATGATAGCCATTATGATGATTATAAGGTAATATCTCAATGTGGTTTTAATTTGCAGTTCTCTGATGATTAGTGACATTGAGCATCTTTTCATTTGCCTATTGGTCATCTGTATGTCTTCTTTGAAACAATGTCTATTCAGTTCTTCTGCCCATTTTTTGATCAAATTGCTTATTTTTTTATATTGAGTTGTATAAGCTGTTTATATATTTTGGATATTACCCCCAATCAGTCCTGTCATTTGAAAATATTTTCTCCAATTCCATAGGTTGTCTTTTTGTTTTGCCACTGGTTTCCTTTGCTGTTAAAAAGCTTTTAAGTTTAATTTGGTCCCATTTATTTATTTTTGCTTTTATTTTCTTTGCCTTAGGAGACAGACCCAAGAAATATTGTTATGATTTATGTCAAATAGTGTTCTACCTGCTTTCTTCTATGAGTTTTATTGTTCCATCCTATGTTTAGGTCTTTAATCCATTTTGAGATTTTTGTATATGGTGTGACAAAATGTTCTAATTTCATTCTTTTACACGCAGCTGTCCAGTTTTCCCAGCACCATTTATTAAAGAGATTATTTTCCCCATTGTATATTCTTGAATCCTTTGTCATATATTAGTTGACCATAAGTGTGTGGATTTATTTCTGGGCTGTCTACTCTGTTCCATTGATTTTTGTCTCTGTTTTTGTGCCAGTACCATACTGTTTTGATTATCTGTAGCTTTGTAGTAGAGACCAAAGTCAGGGAGCATGATACCTCTAGCTCTGTTCTTTTTTCCTCAAGATTACTTTAGCTATTTGGGAATTTTGTGGCTTCACATAAATTTTAGGATTATTTGTTTTAGTTTTGTGAGAAATGTTATGGGTATTTTGATAAGGATTTCACTAATTCTGTGGATTACCTTAAGTACTATGGACATTTTAACAACATTAATTCTTTCAATACATGAACATGGATCTCTTTACATTTCTTTTTATCATCTTCAATTTCCTTCATCAATGTTTTACAGTTTTCAAAATATAGTTATTTCACCTCCTTCATTATATTTATTCCTAGGTATTTTATTCTTTTTGATGCAATTTTGAGATTGTTTTCTTGCTTTCTCTTTCTGATAGTTTATTACTAATGTATTTTCTGTATATTAATATTGTATTCTACAAGTTTACTGAATTCACTTATCAATTCTAATAGTTTTTGAGTGAAGACTTTAGGGTTTTCTATGTATAATATCATGTCCTCTGCTAGTAATGACAGTTTTACTTCTTCCCTTCCAATTTGGATGCTTTTTTTTTTCCTTTTTCTTGTCTGATTGTTGTGGCTAAGATTTCAAACACTGTGTTAAGTAGAAGTGGTGAGATTGGGCATCCTTGTCTTGTTCTTGATTTTACAGGAAAAACTTTCAGCTTTTCACCATTGAGTATGATATTAATAATAAACATCCTTTATTATATTGAAATATATTTCCTCTATACTAACCTTGATGAGTATTTTTATCATGAATGATGTTGAATTTTGTCAGATGCTTCTTCTGCATCTATTGGAAAGATCATGTGACTTTTGTCCTTCCTGGACTTTTGTTTGCTAGGAGATTTGATTACTAATTCAATTTCACTGCTAGTGTTTGGTCTGTTCAGATTGTCTATTTCTTCCTGATTCAGTCTTAGAAGATTGTATGTTCCTAGAAATATATCCATTTCTTCTAGGTTTTCCAATTTATTGGCATATAACTGTTAGTAGTATTCTATTATAATTTTCTGTGTGGTTGGTTGTAATTTCTTCTTATTCATTTTTTATTCTGTTTGAATTTTCTCTCTTTGTTTCTTGATGAGCCTGGCTAAAGACTTAACAATTTTGCTTATCTTTTCAAAAAACCAGCTCTTGTTTTCATTAATATTTTCTTTCTTTCCTTCTCTTTTTGTCTCTATTTTATTTATTTCCTCTCTGATCTTCGTTTCCTTCCTTCTGCTGATTTTGGGCTTTGTTTGTCCTTCTTTTTCTAATTCCTTTAGATGGTAGTTTAGGTTGTTTATTTGAGATTTTCTTGTTTCTTAAGTTAGGGCTGTATCACTATAAACTTTTCTCTTAGAACTGCTTTTGCTGTATCCCATGTATTTGGAAAGTTGTGATTCCCTTTTCATTTGTCTCCAGGTATTTTCAATTTCTCTTTTGATTTCTGCATTGACCCATAGCTTTTTAGTAACATGCCTTTTAGTCTTCAAGTGTTTGTGTTTTTTCCCATTTTTCTTCCTATAATTTATTTCAAGTTTCATACTGTTGAGGCAGGAAAAAATGATAGATATAGTTTCTATCTTCTTAAATGTGTTGAAACACATTTCATGGTCTAGCATGTGATCTATCCTAGAGAACATTCCATGCATACTTGAAAAGAATGTGTATTATTTTGATTTTGGATGGAATGTCCTGTAGATGTCTATTAAGTCTAACCAGTCTAATGTGTCATTTGACACAACTGTTTCCTTATTGACTTTATATCTGGATAATCTATTCATTGATGTACATGGGATGTTAAAGTCCCCTGCTATTATTGTGTTATTGTCAACTTCTCCCTTTATGTCTGTCAATATTTGCTTTATATATTTAAGTTTTCTATACTAGGTACATATATTAACAAATATTATATCCTCTTCTTGTATTGATCCCTTTATTATTATATAATTCTTTTCTCTGTCTTTTGTTACAGACTTTTTGTTTTAAAGTCTATTTTGTCAGATATGAGTATTGCTACCTCAGCTTTCTTGTCATTTCCATTTCTATGAAATATCTTTTTCCATCCCCTTACTTTCAATCTGTGTGTGTCTTTAACTCTGAAGTGAGTCTCTCATAAGCAGTATATAGATGGATACACCATTCAGAGTTCCAAACAACTCCCCATCTGCTGGCTTCATGAGCACCAATGATGGCCACCCTTGCTCTGTTCAGGTGCAGTATTGGGTCCATGCTGGCTCTTTCCATCTCAACTGCACATTCTCCTTGGTAACAGCAGCCTTTTCCCTAGTGAAGAGCTGGTGGGAGCTAGAGAATCCAGATCAGATACTCCATGTGAGTCAGGGCACATGCTGTGTAGTCATAGGAAACCACCATAGAAGTTTCACTCTGCTTCCTCTGCCTTGTTTCTGGAGTAAGCAAGCATGTGCACAGTCTTCATAAGCAGAGTTTAGGTTTCTTACAGCCTTCCTATTAATGCCACTGATTTTCAAACCAGCTAAGCAGACTCATCTTCCTGGTGTTGGACCCCAGGGCTGTGGAGCCCAATATGTGGTTCAAACCACTTACCCCTCAGAGAGGATCTGCTAGCACATGTAATCTCCCTCCTATTTTTTGTCCCCTCCTTTGGGCACTGGTCCTGACCTGATTGCTTCCTATCCAGCTCCATGTGGATGCTTCTTTACAACATTGTTTGTATAAGAGTCTTTCTGCTAGTCTCCAGTTTGTTTTCAGTGAGAATTGCTTCACATGTAGATTTTTATTTTTTGATGTGTCATGGTGGCAAGAAATCTTCATGTCCTCCTACTCCACCATCTTAATACCCTACCTCTATAATTTCCCATTTTAGAGATTATAGAACTGAGGCTCAGAGAATTGAGAAACATGCTCAGGATTATGTAGTCACAAAGTGACAGACTGGAACTTGAACCATCTTTCTTAGCGTTTTATTCTCTGATGTATGTGTATAATATCAGAGTAGTGCAGGCTGGGTCATATAGGTTATATTAATAATTTTGATCTTTATTTTAAGGAAACAAAGAAGCCATTCACAAGATTTTAAATAGAGGAATAATTCATCTAATATGATTCATTTCAATTCAGTTTAAAAGATCTCATTTTATGTGGAGAATAAAGAAAGATTACAGGAAAGCATAAATATATCTGAAGAGCTCAGTATAGTGGGAGTGAGTGGTGTTTGCTTGGTGAAATTGGAAAAGAAAACATAGAAACAGCTGAGATATATTTGTCAGGAAAAAACTTACCAGCTAGAGGAAATGGTGGGAAGAGAGAAGAGAGCTAGAAAAATACAAATTTAAGCTGGAGACCATTAACCTCGCCAAAGTGTCAGTTTCCTTTGGTCCTCCCTTTATAAAGAATCCACCCATTGCTGGTGTAGTGTGCATAAAGTATTTTTTGTTTACAAATGAACATATACATATATGTGTGTGTGTGTGTGTATATATGTATCTATATCTATACTAGCACTTTAATTTATTTTCTAAATCATCTTTTTTTTTCTTTGTTACCTCCTATGTTTATGCTTTTATAAGATCTATGTTTTGAATACCTATGACTTACATGTTGGCCTTCTAATCTACTTTCATTATCTGATTGATGATATCTTGTTTTCATCTCATATCTAGATAAGTATAGCATTTGGCAGATTTGCCTTGATGAGCTAAACTTTTCTTAGTGGCAATTAATCACCATTATTCCTCTTTCATTATATTCCAGATAAATTCCCTCTCAGCTTCTGCCCTTGATCTATCTAGTGATCCTAGTTCCTGCTTTACATATGAGTTAGACGTTACCCATAGATTGAAAAATCTAATATTGAATAGGTGATGCTTTTCATTTTCAAACTAAAAGAAGGTACTTCCATTGAATTAAAATGGAAAAGTATAAAAGTGTTTTTTTTCTTTTAATTTCACTTTTAGAGTTTGCTGCTCGTTATTTCTCATGAGTAGTTCTATGACAATGAGAGTTTTATTGACATTATATATGGTCCTCCCTCAGTACCAGCTAATACTGTTTTGGTAAATAATTTTGGGTTTAGATTCAGTTATGATTTTGGACAAACATGTAACAAATAGCACAATTACACACTCATATTTTATAGGAGACTGCATATGATGTCACACAAATGTACAATAAGTCTAGTTTCAGCCTAATTCAGATGGACTTAAATATATCCATTTATCTTCCATCCATATACTTGTCAAATATATGTGAAATATACAAAAAGTACATGATTTTTCCATTAGTGTTTTCAGCCACAAAATAGAATTGTATATTTTAAAATTCATGTTTTCTAACAAATTTCTTCAGAATACATGCATAATAGGGAATGAAGCTTTGTGTAACAGTCTATACCATAGCATAATGTGTTGGGTGTAAAACAAATTGTACTTCTTCAACTGTGCCTGTTGTGGACACATACACACATGGAGGAAAAATTTTGAGTTTGAGCTAGGTGTTCTGTAGTATGACAAATAGGGTCAAACTGCTAAGGTTTCAAATAGTCATTTCTCTTAATTATAGCTTGAAGGAAAACAAAAGAATTTTGGAAACAATTCACTACCAGTTATGTTGGACATCAGATAACATGTTACATTTGCCTTGTTCTGCTGACTTGAACTTATCAAGACTTGAGTGTACCTTTTTATTTTTTTCCTGAAGCTCTGCTACACAACAGATGGGATGTCTAACATCCTTTTCTATTTAAAACATACAAGTTCTAATCAACAGGAGGGTTTTAGAATGTTAAACCAGCCAGCCATAAGAAATGTGTCATGCAGTTTCCTGTCATTCTAATTAATTAGATAGCATTATTTGTTGTCCCCAGTGAAGCTAACTGAGCTCAATGCTGGGATAATAGCTTCATTCTTATCAAAGGTTTGTTTACACATTATTGACTTAGACTGAGCAAAAAATCAAATATTCCAAGATTACGCCAAATGCATGAGAACTATGATTTATATATGAGACTGACATGTTTAACCTTCTCTCAAGATCACATAAATATTTTAACAATTTAGAATTATTTTACTTGGAAATTATACTTTCTCTAATATCATATCTCTCTCATTTTCAAAATGTATTATAATATTTTGTGGCAAGATTTTTCTACTCTGTTATAGTTTTCAATTATATTTATCAAGACAGTATGTGCTCAGTACTACAAGTGGCCTATTATTGTATGCTATTCATGCGCTTAAACTACTGATTCAAATAAATGTTATGTAAATTGTTAATTAGTGTGCAATCCATAAATAAAACATAATTTATGGAATTTCTGCCTTAATTACTGGGAAACAAATGAACACAAAATAGTGAAAATCAGGAGACGATTTAGTAGACAATCTAAGTTAAAATATTTAATCGTATTCTGAAAGATATCATTATAAATTGGAAGAGATATGTTAAGTAAAAGAATAATGACAATAGATAATTAAGCAAAAGTGAGAATACTAATTCTAGTATATGATTCCCACAAATATATTTGGACCCTTGAACATTATGAATATTTACCTATCATTATCACTTTTAAAATATCTACACATCCAAAACCTCTCACTAATTGTGTTTTTTCTTTTCTCCCCAATAATTGTTTTGAAATTTTCTATGAATTTACTAAAATAAACACTTCAGTTAAACTAATTAAATTTATATTTAGAAAGTCCAAAGGCATATACCTTATAAAGAGTTAATGTAGGCCCTTATTTCTGTAAGGAAAAATATTAATGCTGATTTTAATGGTTGAAATAATCTCTAATAATAAATAAGTTCTAGCACAGATTTGATAAGTCTCTAAGAAATTGGTATACTAATCACAACATCTAGAAGTAACTGGCTCCTGTAATACATCTTAAAAGATACAAGAAAACTCCTTTTATTATTGCCTGGAAAATCTTCATTCCCTATGGGGCCATAATTAGGTATGCATTTGGTAGAGATATGTGCTTTGTCTTTGTTAGCACTTCAAAATTATCAGCAACCAGTGTTCTCTCTTCATTTCTTTCAGTTGAAAGCCTACTTGTTTTTCAGAGTCCACCTAAATTTTGCGCATAGAATCTTCTTCCATTCCTACAGTTTTAAGTAAACTCTACCTTGCATAACATTTTCAAGCCCAGTTTTAACATTCTGTTTGTTCTTGTATTTCAGTGCTGTAATATCTACTAAGAAAGGGATTGGCAAACTTTTTCCGTGAAGGATTGGACAATGAGCATATTAGGTTTTGCAGGCCATATGATTTCTGTTACAACTATTCAACCTTGTCATTGTGGACTGCACAAGCATTCACGGAAAACACATAACATAAGAACAATGACTGTATTCCAATAAAACATTAATTTACAAAAATAGGTGGTGAAGTAGATTTGGCCCACAGGCTGTAGTTGGCTGACCTCCATATTAGACTGTAAGCTCCTTGAGGGAAGAGACCATGCCTTCATCTTCTTTACCACATTGTGTTTGTCACAGTAATTGCCACATTTTAGGGCCTTGAAAATTCATTATTGAATTAATGAAAGGACAGACCCATGACTACAGTGTAGAGTTTGGACAGTCATTTGTATAAGTGGTAAGGAGTAGAGAAAGTGAAAGACAGGAAAGTGAAAGAAAGAAAAGAAATCAGAAGAAAAAAAATCACCAATTTGCTATTTTAAACTACTTTTCTTGTTCAGAAGTAATATCACAACCCCAAAAATGATTTAACAATGATTATAGTGTAATTTACTATGTTAATGAAAACTCAAGGTCCTTTTCATAAGGAACACACAATAGGGCTGCATAGAAAAACTTGTTATCTTAAGTGAATTTATTATGTGGTTAACACAGATCCATTGTAACACAGCAAAGTACGGAGTACTTCTCCTGAGTTTCAAAGAGGAATTGACTTGTGCTCCAGTTCTAAGGAATGAGAAGATTCCTGAAGATCAGCACAGTTAACCTTCAGGAATATAGAAAGTAGGTCTCTAACTTTAAAAAATATTGAAATAACTGCTGTTTCCATTATTCACAGTGATTCCTACCAATTTACTTGAAAGCAAAATTTGACCAGACTATGCTAGAATAAGGATACCCCTCTGATGATGAAGAATATGATATATTTCATAATTATCTTGTCATTTAATAAAGAGCAAATATAAGCAGATGATATGGAAAGAAGATTGGAAAACCTCAAATCTGTAGACAAAGGTAAATTTAGATCATTCCCTCAGGGTAGCACAGATTTTCTGGGATAAGTGGCAGACTGAGATTTTTTTTTTTTTATAGTATCAGTGCCAACATTGAGATAGGTATATTCTTACCATAGGATTACACAAAGAGAGATAAAGACATAGTCAGGAAATGTTGAAAAGCATTTGATACTTGCCTTAAATTTGTTTTTCAAAGAATGTATCTATTAAAATAATTATGTTATACTACCTTTGACTATTTTTGACACCAACTGTGAATTGATTCACTGACAGTAAAACAACCCAGACTGCTTTTTATACCTTTAGAGTCTGGCATTAAGACCAGCATGTAGAAATAGTGGGTAGAGTTCCCTCATACAGGCGGCAAATAGGAGATGCATTAGTTTTCTATTGTTTCATAACAAATGACGACAAACTTAACAATAGCCACTTACTAGCTCACAATTCTGTAAGACATAAGTTTGGCATGACATGGTTAAGTTTTCTGTTCAGGGTATCACAAGCCTGAACTCAAGATGTTGTCCAGGCTGAGTTGTTGTCTGGGAGGCTATGGGGAAAATTTCACTTCCAAGTTAATTCATGATTGGCAGAAATCAGTTTCTTGTACCTGGAGGACTGAGGTCCCCATTTCCCTGACAGCCTTTGGATGAGGATTGCTCTTAGCTGATAGAAGCTGCCTCTTTCCATTAGCAACTTAGAACCAGGATGTCTGATTTCTTCCAGAGTAGGCAAAGTGTACCTTTCTGACTTCATCTCTGTGATCAGTTGGAGGAAACTCTGCTTTTAAGGGTTTAAATATGCCTGTGAATAAGTCAGGCCCAACCAGATAAACTTCCTAGTTGAAAGTCAACTGAGCTTCATAACATAACCTAATCACAGGAGCAAAAGCCATCAAATTCACAGTCCCAGGGATTGTGCAGGGTGCCATTCTAGATTCTATTTACCACAGGGAAGAAACACAGGACTTTGGAGTGGAGCACTGGTCTTTAAATCTCAGCTCTGCTGATTTATAATAATGTGATGTGGAGAAAGTCATTTGATTTATCCTTTCCTTAGGCTCATTGATGGTAAAATACTGTTGCAGTGATGAGTTATTATCATATTAACTCTTCAATACATGTTAGCTATTTTCGTTAATTTACAAGAATATCTAGACATGTTGGAGAAAGGGTGGTGTGAACGAATGTTTTGGAATCAACCTATGCCTTTAAATAAGCTTGAGATGAGGTAAATATGTTTGTTCTTCTCTCAGTGTATTTCAGTTCCCTTGACTCTACCCTCCATGATGGCAGTACCTCATAGTCTTAAAATTTTACAATTAAAAATACACATTTTTGGTACAATTTAGCATCTAAATATCACCAAGGTAAACACTTCACTTAATATATCTGAAGAAACAGTGCTCTTTTATAGTAGTGGAGGAAAAACTGGCTATTGGATTTATTGAGGAGCAACACATCCATCCCCAAAGGTTAAAAAAATAGAGAGAACATTCTAAGGGTAACAGTAAGTTTATCTGAAATTTACTTTATGCATTAAATTTATGTAATTGTGCCTGGATAAGATGTATCTTCACTTATAAATTGATCCATCTACACAAGCCAAACTTGAACAATTCAACAGCCCGATCATTTTGACCACATAAAAATGCATTTCTATAGCATCAACTACTGCAGTCATCACCTGTCTTTCCACTCTTCCTTTCAGAATTGACCCTTCCCAACTTTATAAAACTGGCTGCTGGTCTGATCAAAACGTGTACGTTTTTAGTATCCGATTATCAGTTTTCTTCAAGGAAAGCAATTTCTCCTGTCTACTGAAGTTCTGCTTTATTCTCTGTGACTCCTATTCCCTACTGTGGTTATAGCCTGAGGGAGTTTAAAGAGCATGAGATTTGCAACTAGAAACCTACGGGTTGGAATGCTGTTGTGTCTAAACTCCCCTTTCTCTATTCCAGCACCAGAGCCTTGACTTGATTAGCTGGTGAGCTGGGAATTTGTGGCCTGTAGATAGTTAACCCTGATGTTGATTCCCAGCATCTGTTGATTTAATAATAAAAACTTGGATAAAGAATAACTGCTCTTACATCTCCAGTTGCTAAACTCTGTTTCCCTGTTAGGGTACCCTCTTTCTATCTATGGTCAGTTCATATTTTTTAGGGTGCCAATTTCTCAATGCTAGATTAGATTTCTCCAATCTATTTCAGCCAAACACCCTGTCCTATCCCAGGGGATGATTTGCCATCACCTTTCAACCCTGCTAGGCTCTTTAGTCCATTGTTCTTATAGATGTGCATATTTTTGTCTAGAGAAGCATTAATAAATGTAGCCTAACTGCACACAAATTAAAGAGAAACAATAGTGACACAAGAGCAGATAAAACTATGCTCTGCATTATTCTCGTTCATTGGTGAAACACTAAAATATTTTGTTTGCTAATTGGTGGAGCTGTTAAATAAAATTTTCAAAATAATTTGTGAAAACCTATCATTGAATTCTGTTAAAGTGGACTAGAACATTGCATAGATTGTGTTTTCAATACTGTTGGTTTTGCCCTAGAGTTATGACTAAAGAAATCATTAGCCTTTGATGTGATTTATATTAAAATCAAGAGGATCTCTGTGTAGGCACAGGAATTCTTGGCTATATTTCTCAAAATATTGTTCACAGACCACCAGTGGTAATGAACACCTAGAGTGTTTTTAACTTTTTAATGCAAATGTTCAAGCCCCATTGTATTCATACTGAATCATGTATTTGGGTTTGGCTAGATCACTAGTTGATTAATCTACATACTGCTTAGGACTATATTAGAAAAAAATTCAACAGTCCTGTAATAAAACATTGGAAAAAATATTATCCTGTACTTCTGCCTGACTACAAGTCAATTAATTTGTTACTGCATATTATAGAAAAAATATAAGGTGCAAATTACAGTCACTAAAGATATTCTAAATTTTCAGGAAATTCTTCTTTATTCCGAACAGTTATCTCTGTTTTATTATGATGTGAATCATACAAAATAGGAGGTTTTTATATAGATTCCTTGAAAAGGAAATGAAAACATTTAGATATGGCTTGGGTCATGACATAGAACTTTCTGGGATGATCAAAGTTCAAATAATCATATCCACTGGAAAATGACTGCTTCAGCAGTGAGTATCATCCTGTGATTTCTTTTTCTTGATTCCAAAATCATACATAAATGTATGTCCTGAAGCCCAGGGTAGAGCTGACCCTGCCTGTGAGCATTAAGTCTCTCCAGCTATAGGCAGAACTGTGATGTGAGGGTAGTGTCTTATTGAAGGATTCAGAATAGGAATGTATTGCACCATTATAGGTTAGTTTGCACAGAGGAACAAAAATATATACACAGAGCAAACTGTAGCATGAGCAGTTACATAAATCATGCTGATCTATCAAACTTCAAACAACTGAAAGCCAGACCCTTATCTTGTCTCGAAAGGCTTTCTCTGCTTTGGGTTGAAGCCTTCTTCCCAGGTGGAGTTGACATGAGATTTCTCTCCAACATTAATCTCCAATAGCTAGGTAACAAAGGTAAACTCATTAAAGACATTACTGTCTTCCTGGGGAATTGGAGGGTGAGCTACAATGCCTATGCAGCAAAGCTGAGTAAAACAGAAATAAGAAAGATAAACAATCACTGGATACATTCTTCCCCCACAAACATATTCTCATTAAATTGCTGCAGCCACAGAATCCCAAAGGAGGAACCGGCAAGAAAAGCACAAATGAAAAAATAAAACCTATTCACAATTTCAATGTTTGTTGAGAAAAAGTAATTACAAAACCATCAGGCCCAATTACAAAGCACACAGAGTCAATTGTCATAAAGTACTTAGAAAGCCAAATGGAGAATCCATCTGACCAGTGTCCTTCCATCCAAGGCAACCCAGCTCAGGGGCCTCTTGCCCATTGTTTGTAAAAGTCACACAATGCACTCTATAATTGCACTGCTTGTTCACTCTGCCCTTAAACATTTATCAAAGAGAATTAATTTCTCCAGGAGATCTTCTCTTGCTACTCAGAACAAGCTGATTGTTTTCCCCATTCCCATTTCAGGGAATTCCCTGTTCTTTCATAACCCCACTCCTATCCTTCTCTTAACATTTTGACCTATGCACACGCCAATCTAAAGTTGCTGCATGAATTTGCAACAACTAAATACATCATTTGAAATATCATGTGCATTTAGAAATTGAGAGTGATATTAGAAGATGAATTTCAAAACTCCAGGTCCACCCCCATGCTTAAAATATATACATGTGATAGTATACATATTTTATAAAATAAGAAATGTATATTATTAGTATAAAATATATGTAAGTAAAATAAATATATCTATAATATAACTAAATATTATAGATAAAATATATATACTCATGGTGTGTGTATATATTATATATAGGCATATATATTATAGTAATTACACTGAAAGCTACATTTTGCAGGTTTCACCTGTTCTGGAATCTAACCTCTAAATAACCTGGAAATGGTTAAAATAAATATAGTGAAATATTGCTTGCAATCATTTATTAGTGTAGTCCCTATTTATTGACATATAATTTTTCTTATTGCTTTCTAAATAATGCTTCAATGAACCACACTATTTCAATTTTGATAGACTTATCTTAATATTAAGTAGGTTGGGTTCTGCCTCTGTTTTTTCTTCTTCAAAATTTTCTTTACTATTTTGGGCTCTTTCTACATCTTTACATATTTTTCATTTCAAATTTTAGTACAAATCTCTGTCTACATTTTGATTAAAATTTTTATGAATTTTACATTTATAACTTAACTAACTAGAAAGGAATTTAATTCTTCCCATAAAGGAACATGACAAATCATCAGTATTAATTCAGGTCTTCTTTTATAAGCTTAAATAAAATGTGTATTTTTACTTACTTTTTTTGGTCTTGATATGTTCTTATTTTTAATATACATTGCCGGGTGAAGTTTGCTAATAATTTATTAATTTTGTATCTATGTTCAGAAGTGAAATTGGCCTATAATTTTGTGTTCTCAACAAACTTTCTTGTCCCATTTTGGTTTTGAAAGTCATAATACTCTAATAAAAGGATTTCTTCTTTTCATAAGACAAGGTTCACTTCTTTCTTTAAGGTTCAATAAAAGTTTCCAGTTAGCACAATCTGGGAAACATAGATGTGGAGAGTTATTTAACTTCTATTTTAGTTATTCAAATGAGTATTGATTATTTTTTTTAACACCTTTGAGTATAACTGCTTTAAAATGGTGTGTTAGTTTCTGCTTTATAACAAAGTGAATCAGCTATACATATACATATACATATATCCCCATATCACCTCCCTCTTGCGTATCCCTCTCATCCTCCCTATCCTACCCCTCTAGGTGAGCACAAAGTACCGAGCTGATCTCCCTGTGCAATGCGGCTGCTTCTCACTAGCTATCTATTTTACATTTGGTAGTATATATATGTCCATGTCACCCTCTCACTTTGTTCAAGCTGACCCTTCCCCCTCCTGGTGTCCTCAAGTCCACTCTCTAGGTCTGTGTCTTTATTCCTGCTCTGTCCCTAAGTTCATCAAAACCATTTTTTTTAATATATTCCATGTATATGTGTTAGCATATGGTATTTGTTTTTCTCTTTCTGACTTACTTCACTCTGTATGACAGACTCCAGGTCCATCAACCTCACTACAAATAACTAAATTTAGTTTATTTTTATGGCTGAGTAATATTCCACTGTATATATGTACCACATCTTCTTTATCCATTCATCTGTCGATGGACACTTAGGTTGCTTCCATGTCCTGGCTACTGTAAATAGAGCTGCAAGGAACATTGTGGTGCATGACTCTTTTGAATTATGGTTTTCTCAGGGTATATGTCCAGGAGAGGAATTGCTGGGTCATAAGGTAGTTCTATTTTTAGTGTTTAAGGAACCTCCATACTGTTCTCCATAGTGGCTGTATCAATTTACATTTCCACAAACAGTGCAAAAGCATTCCCTTTTCTCCACACTCTCTCCAGCATTTATTGTTTACAGATTTTTTGATGATGGCCATTCTGAATGGTGTAAGGTGATACCTCATTGAAGTTTTGATTTTCATTTCTCTAACGAAGAGTGATGTTGAGCATCCTTTCATGTGTTTGTTGGCAATCTGTACATCTTCTTTGGAGAAATGTCTATTAAGGTCTTCTGACCATTTTTGGATTGGTTTGTTTGTTTTTTTGATATCAAGCTGCATGAGCTGCTTGTAAATTTTGGAGATTAATCCTTTGTCAGTTGCAAATATTTGCAAATATTTTCTCCCATTCTGAGGGGTGCCTTTTCATCTTGTTTATGTTTTCCTTTGTTGTACAAAAGCTTTTGAGTTTCATTAGGTCCCATTTGTTTATTTTTGTCTTTATTTCCATTTCTCTAGGAAGTAGGTCAAAAAGGATCCTGCGGTGATTTATGTCATAGAGTGTTCTGCCTGTGTTTTCCTGTAGGAGTCTTATAGTGTCTGACCTAATATTTAGGTCTTTAATTTTTTTTTTTTTTTTTTTTTTTTTTTGCAGTACACGGGCCTCTCACTGGTGTGGCCTCTCCCATTGTGGAGCACAGGCTCCGGACGTGCAGGTTCAGTGGCCATGGCTCACGGGCCCAGCCGCTCCACGGCATGTGGGATCTTCCCAGACCAGGGCACGAACCTGTGTCCCCTGCATCGGCAGGCAGACTCTCAACCACTGCGCCACCAGGGAAGCCCCCCTTTAATCCTTCTAGAGTTTATTTTTGTGTACGGTGTTAGGGAGTGTTCTAATTTCATTCTTTTATATGTAGCTATCCAGTTTTCCCAGCATCACTTACTGAAGAGGCTGTCTTTTCTCCATTAAATATTCTTGTCTCCTTTATCAAACATAAGGTGACCATATGTGTGTGGGTTTATCTCTGGGCTTTCTATCCTGTTCCATTGATCTATATTTCTGTTTTTCTGCAACTATCATGCTGTCTTGATTACTGTAGCTTTGTAGTATAATCTGAAGTCCTGGAGCCTGATTCCTCCAGCTCCATTTTTGTTTCTCGAGATTGCTTTGTCTATTCGGGGTCTTTTGTGTTTCCATACAAATTGTGACATTTTTTCTTCTAGTTCTGTGAAAAATGCCATTGGTAGTTTGATCAAGATGGCATTGAATCTGTAGATTGCTTTTGGTAGTATAGTCATTTTCACAATGTTGATTCTTCTAATCCAAGAACATGGTATATCTCTCCATCTGCTTGTATCATCTTTAATTATTTTCATCAGTCTCATAATTTTCTGCATACAGGTCTTTTGTCTCCTTAAGTAGGTTTATTCCTAGGTAGTTTATTATTTTCATTGCAGTGGTAAATGGTAGTGTTTCCTTATTTCTCTTTCAGATTTTTCATCATTAGTGTATAGGAATGCAAGAGATTTCTGTGCATTAATTTTGTATCCTGCAACTTTACTAAATTCATTGATTAGCTCTAGTGGTTTTCTGGTAGCCTCTTTAGGATTCTCTATGTATAGTATCATGTCATCTGCAAACAGTTACAGTTTTACTTCTTTTCCAATTTGGATTCCTTTTATTTCTTTTTCTCTTCTGATTGCTTTGGCTAAAACTTCCACAAGTATGTTGAACAATAGTGGTGAGAGTGGACAACCATGTCTTGTTCCTGATCTTAGAGGAAATGGTTTCAGGTTTTCAACACTGAGAATGATTTTGGCTGTGGGTTTGTCATATATGGCCTTTATTATGTTGAGGTAAGTTCCCTCTATGCAAACTTTCTAGAGTGTTGTTATCATAAATGGGTGTTGAATTTTGTCTCAAGCTTTTTCTGCATCTATTGAGAAGATCATATGTTTTTTCTCCTTCAGTTTGTTACTGTGTTTGATCACACTGATTGATATGTGTGTATTGAAGGATCCTTGTACTCCTGGGATAAATGCCACTTGATCAAGGTGTGCGATCCTTTTAATGTGCTGTGGATTCTGTTTGCTAGTATTTTGTTGAGGATTTTTACATCTATGTTCATCAGTGATATTGGCCTATAGTTTTCTTTCTTTGTGGCATCTTTATCTGGTTTTGGTATCAGGGTGATGTTGGCCTCATAGAATGAGTTTGGGAATGTTCCTCTCTCTGCTATATTTTGGAAGAGTTTGAGAAGGATAGGTGTAAGCTCTTCTCTAAATGTTTGTTAGCATTCGCCTGTGAAGCCATCTGGTGTTAGGCTTTTGTTCGTTGGAAGATTTTTATTCACAGTCTCAATTTCAGCGCTTGTGATTGGTCTGTTTATATTTTTTATTTCTTTCTGGTTCAGTCTTGGAAGGCTGTCCTTTCCTAAGAATTTGCCCATTTCCTGCAGGTTGTCCATTTTATTGGGATATAGTTGCTTGTAGTAATCTCTCACGTTCCTTTGCATTTCTGCAGTGTCAGTTGTTTTGTCTCCTTTTTTATTTCTAATTCTGTTGAGTCTTCTCCCTTTTTTTCATGATGAGTCTGGCTAATGGTTGATCAATTTTGTTTATCTTCTCAAAGAACCAGCTTTTAGTTTTATTGATCTTTGCTATTGTTTCCTTCATTTCTTTCTGATCGGATATTTATGATTTCTTTCCAACTGCTAACTTTAGGGGGTTTTTGTTCTTCTTTCTCTAATTGCTGTAGATGTAAGTTTAGCTTGTTTATTTGAGATTTTTCCTGTTTCTTGAGGTAGGATTGTATTGCTAAACTTCCCTCATAGAACCGCTTTGCCTGCATTCCATTGATTGTCGTGTTTTCTTTGTCATTTGTTTCTAGGTATTTTTTGAAATCCTCTTTGATTTCTTTAGTGATCTCTCAGTTATTTAGTAGTATATTGTTTAGGCTCCAGATATTTGTATTTTTTACAGTTTTTCTTTTTTCCTGTAATTGACATCTAGTCTCATAATGTTGTGGTCAGAAAAAGTACTTGATATGATCTATCTTGGAGAATGCTCCATGAGTACTTGAGAAGTGTCTTCTGTTGATTTTGGATGGAATGTCCTATAAATATCAATTAAGTCTATCTTGATTAATGTATCATTTAAAGCTTGTGTCTCCTTATTTATTTTCATTTTGGTTGATCTGTCCATTGGTGAAAGTGAGGTGTTAAAGTCTCCTACAATTATTGTGCTACTGTCGATTTCCCCTTTTATGGCTGTTAGCATTTGCCTTATGTATTGAGGTGCTCCTATGTTGAGTGCATAAAAATTTACAGTTGTTATATCTTCTTCTTGAATTGATCCCTTGATCATTATGTAGTGTCCTTCTTTGTCTCTTGTAATAGATTTTATTTTAAAGTCTATTTTGTCTGATATGAGAATTGCTACTCTAGCTTTCTTTTGATTTCCATTTGCATGGAATACTTTTTTCTATACCCTCACTTTCAGTCTGTATGTGTCACTAGGTCTGAAGTGGGTTTCTTGTAGACAGCATATATACAGGTTTTGTTTTTGTATCCATTCAGCCAGTCTATGTCTCTTGGTTGCAGCATTTAGTTCATTTACATTTAAGGTAATTATCAATATGTATGTGCCTATCACCATTTTCTTAATTGGTTTGAGTTTGTTATTGTTGGTCTTTTCCTTGTCTTGTGTTTCTTGCCTAGTGAAGTTCCTTTAACATTTGTTGTAAAGCTGGTTTGGTGCTGCTGAATTCTCTTAGCTTTTGCTTGTCTGTAAAGGCTTTAATTTCTCCGTTGAATCTGAATGAGATCCTTGCTGGGAAGAGTAATCTTGGTTGCAGGTTTTTCCCTTTCATCACTTTAAATATGTCCTGCCACTCCCTTCTGGCTTGCAAAGTTTCTGCTGAAAGAGGCTGTTAACCTTATGGGGATTCCTTTGTATGTTATTTGTTGTTTTTTCCTTGCTGTTTTTAATATTTTTTCTTTGTATTTAATTTTTGATAGTTTGATTAATATATGTCTTGGCATGTTTCTCCTTGGATTTATCCTATATGGGCCACTCTGTGCTTCCTAGACTTGAGAGACTACTTCCTGTCCCATATTAGGGAAGTTTTCAACTATAATCTCTTTAAATATTTTCTCAGTCCCTTTCTTTCTCTTCTTCTTCTGTGACCCCTATAATTTGAATGTTGGTGCATTTAATGCTTTCCCAGAGGTCTCTGAGACTGTCCTCAATTCTCTTCATTCTTTTTTCTTTATTCTGCTTTGCAGTAGTACTTCCACTATTTTATCTTCCAGATTACTTATCCATTCTTCTACCTCAGTTATTCTACTATTGATTCCTTCTAGAGAATTTTAAATTTCATTTATTATGTTGTTCATCATTATTTGTTTGCTCTTTAACTCTTCTAGGTCCTTGTTAAACGTTTCTTATATTTTCTCAATCCTATTTCCAAGATTTCGGATCATCCTTACTTTCATTATTCTGAATTATTTTTCGGGTAGACTGCCTATTTCCTCTTCATTCGTTTGGTCTGGTGGGCTTTTACCTTCTCCTTCCTCTCCTGTGTGTTTCTCTGTCTTCTCATTTTGCTTATTTTACTGAATTTGGGGTCTCCTTTTTGCAGGCTGCACGTTTGTAGTTCCTGTTGTATTTGGTGTCTGCCCCCAGTGACTAAGGTTGGTTCAGTGGGTTGTGTAGGCTTCCTGGTGGAGGGGACTGGTGCCTGTGTTTTGGTGGATAAGGCTGAATCTGTCTTTCTGGTGGACAGGATCATTTCTGGTGGTGTGTTTTGGGGTGTCTGTGACCTTATTAGGATTTTAAGCAGCCTCTCTTCTAATGGGTAGGGTTGTGTTCCTGTTTTGCTAGTTGTTTGGCAGAGGGTGTCCAGCACTGTAGCTTGCTTGTCGTTGAGTGGAACTGGGTCTTCACGTTGAGATGGAGATCTCTGGAAGAGCTTTTGCAATTTGATATTATGTGGAGCTGGGAGTTCTCTGGTGGACTAATGTCCTGAACTCAGCTCTCCCACCTCAGAGGCACAGGCCTGTTACCTGGCAGGAGCACCAAGACCCTGTCAGCCACATGGCTCTGAAGAAAAGAGAGGGAAAAAGAAAGAAAGAAAAACATAAAATAAAGTTATTAAAATAAAAAAATCATTAAAAACAAAAAGAAATTTAAAAATAATATTAAAAAACAGAAAGAAAGAATAGAGCAACAAAACCAAAAATAAACAAATCCACCAATGATAACAAACACTAAAAACTATACTAAAATCAAACAAACAAACAAAAATCTGACAGACAGAACCCTAAGACAAATGGTAACAGCAAAGCTATATAGACAAAATCACACAAAGAAGCATAAACATACACACTCACAAAAAAGAGAAAAAGGAAAAAAAGTATATATATATATCTATATCTATATTTTTTAAAAAAAGAACAGAGCAACCAAATCAATAAACAAATCTACTAATGATAATAAACTCTAAATATTAAACTAAGATAAAGAGAAAACCAGAAACAAATTAGATGCAGAAAGCAAACCCCAAGTCTTCAGTTGCTCCCAAAATCTACCACCTCAATTTTGGGATGATTCATTGTCTATTCAAGTATTCCACAGATGCAGAGTACATCAAGTTGATTGTGCAGATTTAATCCACTGCTCCTGAGGCTGCTGGTAGAAATTTCCCTTTCTCTTCTTTGTTCGCACAGCTACTGGGGTTCAGCTTTGGATTTGGCCTCATTGCTGCATGTCAGTTGCCTGAGCATGTATGTTCTTCGCTCAGAGAAGACAGGGTTAAAGTAGCAGCTGATTAGGGAGCTCTGGCTCACTCAGGCCGGGGTGAGGGAGGGATACTGTATGCGGGGCGAGTCTGCAGTGGCAAAGGTCGGTGTCACATTGTCATAGCCTGAGGCACACCATGTGTTCTCCCGGGGAAGTTGTCCCTGGATCACAGGACCCTGGCAGTGGCAGGCTGCACAGGCTCCCAGGAGGGGAGTTGTGGATAGCGAGCTGTGCTTGCACACAGGCTTCTTGGTGGCTGCAGCAGCAGGGTTAGCGTTTCATGTCCATCTCTGGTGTCCATGCTGATAGTCATGGCTTGCGCCTGTCTCTGGAGCTGGTTTAGGCGGTGTTCTGAATCCCATCTCCTTGTGCACCCCAAAACAATGAACTTTTGCCTCTTAGTCTGGGAAAAAGTCCAGACTTTTTCCCAGACTCCCTCCCGGCTAACTGTGGTGCACTAGCCCCCTTCAGGCTGTGTTCACGTAGCCAACTACAGTCCTCTCCCTGGGATCTGACCTCCGAAGATGGAGCCTCAGCTCCCATCCCCCACCTGCTCTGGCAGATGAGTGGACAATCCTCTCAGGCCGGTGAGTGCTACTCCACACTTAAGGAATCTCTATGCTTTGCCCTCTGCATCCGTTTTGCTGTGCTCTCCTCCATTGCTCTGAAGCTTCTCCCCGTCCCCTGCCCCCCGTCTCTGCCAGTGAAGGGGCTTCATAGTGTGTGGAAACGTTTTCTCCTTCACAGCTCCCTCCCAGAGGTGCAGGTCCTGTCCCTATTCTTTTGTCTCTGTTTTATCTTTGTTCTTTTGTCCTACCCTGGTATGTGGGGATTTTCTTGCCTTTTGGGATGTCTGAGGCTTTCTGTTCATGGATCGGCTATGTGTATCAGTGATGTCTCTTAAGTTTTTTGTGCCTCTGCAATTGGAAGGGTAGTTTTGCCACAAATTATATTTTATAATCATATAATAATCTATTAAATCACGGAATCATAATTTATGTAACCTACCCTCATTATTTTCAAGAGTTTCTGTGCCATTATATTTTAAGCATTCCTTGTTAAAGTATAGAGTTATACTCTTTTAAGGGAATAGTAAAATCTAATAACATTTGTTTCAGTCTCTATTATATTTAGACTTATTTATGCTTTGCATGCTATTCTTTGCTTGTATTCTTTTCTCTGTGACTTATATTCAGTCAACAAAAGTTTCTTCTTTTTTTCCCTCTGCTGGCTGTATGTTATATTTTTCTAAGTTTACTTAGCTTATTTATTTACTATATTTATTTACTGTATTTCACTAATTAACACACTAAATTAAAGCTTACACACATAAATTCCATAATCAAAGCATGGCCTAAAGTTGAAGTATATTTTCCCTAAGGGCAAGTAGAGGTGCTATTACTAGAAGTGGGAGTGGAAGAAAGTTGAGCAGGAGGAAACATATGTAGTGTTTTCTTTAATCACATCAAAACAATCTCTTAAAGTAGCCATATATCATATTTAACTACAAAATTCCACTTTGATTCTGCATGGAGCACAATCATGATTGCTGTATTAAAATGTGCATGGATAGCAAATATTCAGAATCTTTTCCATGTTCCACAATGTCATTTAATTAAAATTCTTGTGAAAGACTTTGAAATAGACCAAAAAGTGTATTTTCATTGAAAATAATGTATGGAGTTTGTGCCTTTCATTGTCTGGGTTATTTAGTTTTTTTACTACTTTGTAAGATGTAGACAATGAATAGCAATGCAAATTATCTTTTTCTATAGATATACAAATGAATTTGTGTGTTGGAAGTGTAATTTTTACCCTCTCTACACACACACAAAATTTAGTTTTGCATTTATAAAGCAATTTTTTTCCAGATTCCTGATTTCCTATACATGTATTGGCTTTTTGGAATCATGGTGAACGAATTTTTCCATTTTACTGGCTTCTTCATTAATCATTTACTCAAATAGTTATCTGAAATGTGTTAAATTTATATTTGTACTGGAATTACAATTTTAACTGTAAAATTCATTATTTAATAATGGATACTTAAAATAGAGTTTGGGTATAAAATGAAAAGGTTTTCAGTTTTGTGTTTTTCAATCCTAAATTTAATGTTATTGATCTGTAATTTTTGATCAGCCAGCATTGCAGTTGAAAATTCTGTTGGGATTTTTGTTTTTCATATATAAGCTTTATCTTTTTTGGAATCTTTTATCATTTCATAATTTATAAGGTTATTCTGTCAATTATAATCTATCCTCTTCGACACATAGCATGTTCTTTATATGTGAAACCTCAGTTTTTCCAAGAAATCAGAGAATTATTTTAGCCCTTTTTCACTTCTTAGTTTGTTTCATTCTCTACCTATCCTCAACTATATAATTTTCCTTTCATATTTCTTGGCATGTGTTTTCTTTAGGTTTAGGTAGATTTCTACCAGACTTAGAGATATTGGATAATCTCTCCAAACTCAAAAATGGTGAAAAATGACAGAACTGGAATTTAGAATCAGAAGCTCATCCCTTAACATCAAAACTTTTAGGTTATTTTCTGTATTGTCTTATAGAACCCAGAACTACAGTCTGGAAGCTTATGGTGGTTAGTGAACTTTAAAATCAATGATCTATCCTATTTTTATCATGGATATAGAGATCAAAAATCTGAGAAAAGTGGAATTTCTGCACCTGTCCAACTCAGTTTACACTTTCACATTTTCTCATTTTATTTTCTGGAGAAAACAATTATAACATGTGCTCATATAATTCTTCTTATGTAACTACATCAAAACTTAAACAATAACCTGGATTACCTAAATAGAGGATTATTTAAATAGAGATTTGAAATTGTGTGTCTACTGCACAGAAAATTGCTGATGTTTCAAAAATATAACCTCCAAAGGAAACACAGATTTAAACACTGAGGTCTCCAATTAGAGAAAAAGTACAAGTGACTCAGGCATGACTATAGCATATTGGAGGTACTTAAGTATTTCTTAGGAATCAGTAAAAGCTCTTTTATTAAAAGTTATTATTTGTGCAAGTGTACAAACAAAACTAAACCAGGGTAATTTAAGTGCTGAAGCAATAAGCCCAAGTAAAATGTAAGCCACAGTATTTGGAAAATAAGTAAAATATTGTTAACAAGATCAGAACCATGTTCTTAGCTATGCCAGTTATCACTAGATGCTTAGTGAGAGGAAAACTTGTATCTGCAATAAGAATCTTGTGTACATCCTTTATGTTTTGTGTATAAAAGTATGTGAACTACACTTGACATTACTCCTCTTATAAATGTCAGTCCAGTCATTCCTTGGGTAGTTCTTGAAAAGCTCTTCATAGAGAAACACAGAAAAAAAAAAAAGCCTACTAATTTAGGATTACAAGTGTATAGTTCTCTATCTGTTTATACCTGAATGGGTTGGACCCCACATGACACTAGAACATACAAAGCAGGGAAGCAGTGGAATAATTTTGGAGAATTCTCTTGAATAATCTTGTCTTAATGTGTCACATATTTCTCTTTGTGTAGTTATTACATTGACATAGGACACATTTTAAATGTAACTACTATCCTTTTGATTATCAATTGGTATGCAATATGTGATTTACTTTTATGTAAAACCACAAGAAACTTTTTCCATCTCTTTAAACTACAAAAAACATCTCCAGCATGGGACTTTTGACAACATCAACTCAGAGAGTTTTTGCTAAAAGTAAAGGAATGTAAAAGTAAATTTATAATATTTGCACTATGCAGGATTAAAGTTAACTCACTAAAAATTTACAGGATAAGTCTGACATGATCTTCTAATGGGTGTTTAGTTTTCACATGTGGGTTTGAAATTATCTATGACAAAGTTATTGATAATTTTGAATTATTGATAATTACCGATTTCTTTATCAAATTTGGATTTTTCTAAGCCTTTCCTTTTTCTGTATCTTTTTCATTTCCTTAAATCTGTTAACTTCTTCTCAAGGACTGAAGCAGTCAGGAGGTGAATGTTCTATCTTGGTTTAACTAGCCCCTCAGGAGTACTTCAGAGGTAGAAAAAAAGAAGCATAAGACTCAGTGAAGGACAAAGGGAAAAAGGACTACGTGTGGTGAAAATCAACTTATGATCCCTGGTCCCTTGTGATACATTATAACACACCTTACTGAAGACTAATAGGAAATGTTCTGAAAGTTTCAATTTTTATGTTCCTACTAAGCCAAAATTCAGTTCTTAAAAATACTGCTAATACATCACATAGAAAACACACAATCCCACATAACTTTGTCACTTGTTGGGATGTGGTTCATTACTTTCTGCTGGTTAGGATTTAGTTAGTCTCTTAGCAGTGGGCCATGTTTTAAAAGTTTAGAATCGGGCTTCCCTGGTGGCGCAGTGGTTGAGAGTCCGCCTGTCGATGCAGGGGACACGGGTTCGTGCCCGGGGCCGGGAGGATCCCACATGCCGTGGAGCGGCTGGGCCCGTGAGCCATGGCTGCTGAGCCTGCGCGTCTGGAGCCTACGCGTCCGGAGCCTCTGCTCCACAACGGGAAAGGCCACAACAGTGAGACGCCCGCGTACCGCGAAAAAAAAAAAAGTTTAGAATCTAATAATAGAAAAATACAGGATTTGCAGCAGCAGTTTTATTTTAAAAATTCAGACAACTATCCCAGCTTTTTCTTTAGTTCAATAGGGAATTTTATTAAAAATCTTCACTATAAATGTGGACAGGTAATAATATTTAGCAAATATATTTGAGTTAATTAAAATGTTTGTTTGCCAGATATTTGTAAGTCTACTATGTACAATGAGGATAAAATTAATCTTTTTCATTTGGTATCCATAATCTAATATGGAATTTTTCATTCTCTCTCTCTCTCTCTCTCTCTCTCTCTCTCTCTCACACACACACACACACACACACACACACACACACTCAACTGTTATTCAAGGTAAAATGAGAAAAATCCCTTAAGAAAGATTTAACATAGTTTGAATTAGGTGATTTCAAGTTGAAGTGGTTGTTGAGGATGTACATAACCCTTGATTTCCATGGAAATTTGAGGAACAATTAAAGAAAAATCTTTTCAAAGTTTTAAACAAGCAGAACAGGAATTCTACCTCTGTTTCAGGGATTTAAAAAAAAACAGTTGTATGCTATTTTTAAAATAAGATGCTCTATGAAAAATATTTCAGTATAAAATATTCAAGCACATTAAAATGACAGCAAGTCATTTTACATAGCAACTTCACAATGATCATTGGTTTCAATGGATACATCATCTGCAATATCAATTGATTATGATTTTTGTATGACTGTTAATCAGGCTAATTGAAATTTCTATCAGAAAGAGGCAAATATCAATCATAGGTGTTTTCAACTGCTTGTTCCAAGTTCAAAACCAACTGATAAAAAATATACATGACATTTTATCTAGGTGAGTACATCAATGGCATAGAAACTAGCAATATTAAATTGGAACAGACCTTGAACCAAACTTCCCGTAAGTGTGTTAAATGCAGGCAAATGGAGAGTAGGTGACTGGTGCAAAATCCTTAGGTAATTGGTCACATGATATGCCCTCAAGGAATATTTCCCAAATCCCAGCCTACTGTAATCCAATTCAGAAAGAGAATTGGAACACCATGGGGAGAAAAAATTTCCTTTTCCAAATATGTCTCTATAGATCAACTTAAAAAAGATAGACAGATGTGTGAAAATTAATCTTTATATCATATTTGTATTAGTTATTAAAACGGATTTAGTGAATTTAAAAGTCAAATATTTTCTTCCAAAGATAAATGGTAATCTTGAATTACTGGTTATGTCTTTTTTAAATAGAAATGCCTTAAAGAGACCTAAATGTGTATGAAATATAATCATCCTCTGAAAACTTTTTAAATACAAGAACTTAAGACAAAATAAAATTTAAAAGAGATGCAAAATTTATCATTGACTCATTAAAATGAGTTCAGAAATATAAATGTAAAACTATTAAAACTCACTGCTTGTAGGAATGTGTTACCAGTTGGAATCATTAAATGAGGAAAAATAAGCTCCATGTCTTTAGAGATTTTGGTTGGAGGGAAGGAGCACATAGGCCCTGGAACGACTTGCTCTTGGATTAATTAGCAGCTCCATTATTTTCTAGTCTTGCGACCTTGGGAATTTTTAGTTCTCAAGTTCTTCATCTGAAAAATGCATAACTTTCAATTATAGCTCTTGTGAAGGTTAATAAAATATTCCCTATGAAGATTTTGGCACAGTACTTGGCCCATGTTAAACTCAATAAATGACACTTATTTAGGGGTTCATCAAACTCAATTATTGAAACACTTTAGGATGTGTAAAGTGTGTTGAAGGCTATTCCCTAGACACTATAGTCAGCAGGTCTGGAAAACAAGAAATTAGAAGAGACTGAAAAATAAAATTATCCTTGTGGAAAGTAATCTCATACATAAAATCCACATCCTTATATGATCAGAGAAACAAATGAAGTTTATTCTGATTATGACTAAGTGTGTTCACCTTTGCTTAAAGAAAGAGAACCGATGAATTTTAGACAAAGTATTTGTACTCTCTCCTTTATTGATTTTGACCTACTACTTCCTACTATATTGCAATTTGATTTCCACCTCTACCCCACTGCTACAACTATTCTGCCATAGGATGGCTACACCTTTTAATTACCAAAGCAACAGATCATTTTCTCTACTGCTCTAACAGTATTTGCATGCAGTAATGACTGTCCTGTTTTAATCTCTCCCATCTCAGGCACTTTACTTATCCTATCTGTGCATCGAGTTTTCTTCTCTGTAAAAAAAATGAAATAATAGGACCTACATGAAAGTCTTTTTTAATTATTAAAGGAGTTAATGCTTATACAGTACTTACACCACCTGAAATATTAGTAATCACTCAGTGTTGCTGATTGACGATTTCTTACTAAACCACTAATTGTTGGTTCTTCTCATATCTCTTTGACCATTCATTCTCTGGATAATCTTCATCCATATGATAAGAAAGATGTAGTGAACGCTGAGGTTATGTTTTTACTCTTTTCTTTATTCTGTTCTTATGTGTATCTGTTTTCCTAAGTGAACTTGTTTTCTCCTAATTCTTCTTCTGTACTCCATATATTGTTGGTTACCATGGATACAACCACTTCCCGGTCCACATAACCAAACCTCTCAGTTGAACTCTTAATCTTTATTTCCATCTGATTTCTGCACACATATGACTGTATAGCTCGTGGAAATCTCATACTCAATGTGTTGAAAATTACATCATTGTTTCTTGATCCAAACTCACTCTTCCATTTTAGCCATTTATCATTTAATAATGGAGTCATTTAAGTCATAATATTCAATAATTCTTGTTTAAAGAAATCATATTAGTTATAATTATAGCTAATATAAATTGAGTGTTAGCTCTAGACTAAGCACTGGGCTTAATACTCACATGGTGCCAGGAGTTACACATATCAAGTTTTAGTTTTTCACATCCTAAAAATACCTAGCTTCTAAATTACCTGTTAATAATCTCTGTCACTGTTACTTTCTGCCCTCAACTCTTCCTTCAAATCTTTCTCTCAAATCCATTTTATACACTTCTTACTAAATTTGTGTTTCTAAAATGTACATTTGGCCATATCATCCCATTGCATGAAATTCTTCAATAGCTTCACCCCATAACTTACACCATAATATTAATAGGCTCAGTAAGTAGTCCTTCACCTTTGGTCCCTGCTTATCTTTCTGATTCATTCTTTCCATTCTTTACTGTTCCTCAAACTCCTGCCAACCAAGTAACTACTGTTTCCCTGAGTGTACTATAAACTTTTCTATATCTGTGCTTTCCCTGTGAGATTTCTTCTACATAGGAAATCTTTCTCTTTCTCATATAATAGTCCTCATCATTACAGCCAACATTTATCAAGGGCTTAAAATGAGTCACACTGTTCCAAGCTCTTTACATTGATTAATGCATTTGTCCTGAAAACAATATTATAAGGCAGGAGCTATTGTTAGCTCTACTTTATAGCTGAGGAAACTTAGAAAGATTAAATACATTTACAAAGTTAAAGAGCTTTTATGTGATAGAATCCATGCTCTTAATCACCCTATTTTTCTTGGAAATTGCTTCAGTCTCACCTCCATGGCATCCTGAGCTTTAAGCTCCTTTACCTAAGGTTTTCACATAGCATTTAGGATACATGTCTAGTAACCCTGCTATTGTATTTATGTAATGTGTCTACCTTACCCTTTAAACTCTCAACAACCTGAAATGGTGGAATATGTCTTTTAAATGTATCGAATGAATGTAATGAATTTTCTTTTATCCAAACAGGGTTTTCCCTGGAGAGCGAAGAAAAAAAAGAAATAGATTTTGTACTGGAGAGAATATGAAAACAAGATAACATTCTTCCTACTTATAGAATTTTGAGGAAAAATTATTAACTAAATGGTGGACATCTTACTGACCATAAATGCTTGGTAATAGAACACAAAAACAAACATTTTCAAATAGTGTGCACTTATAAATGAAAGCTCAGGAATACGAGATTGTCCTATGCTTTGTTTATACTTGAAAGGGAACATGATGCAGAATAGCCACATTGACTGGGAGGAAGAGGTGGATTGTATGGAAGTATTGGTAATCAAAGCAGGAACCATTTCATTTTAGAAGTCAAACAATTAGCTATAAAGGAGGACTGATTCTGGAGCAGCAGGGTATTCTGAGGAAAAGCACCGGTCAGTGTTCAAGGATATAGAGGTAGTACCCGAGTGAGGGGGGCACTCTGACCAAAGGTAAGCAAGGCCAAGACCTGCAAAACCTAAAGAAACAATAGATTAAGTTGAGAGAAAATGTTCCAGCAAAGGATAATATCCAGTTAAGTGACTGGAGAAGATACTAGGTCCAAAAGAAACAGGAAGCACCACAGCAAAACCAACAATGCACTTCGGATTCTTCATATGGTCACCACAGAAAACTCAAAACTCTTGCCAGATCCTGCAGACATGGAAGTTTATTTACTCTGGCAAATTTAATATTAAATGATTATGGGATCAAGTGATACCATCTTATCTATTAGGGAAGAAAAAACAAGATGGCATGTTTTATGAAATCCTTATGTGTATGTATTCATAAAATCACATAGAAGAATTTGATTGAAAATTTTAAATAAGTCACAAAGGCTGAATAGTATAAGAAATGATAATACACACAGCAATTTAAAAGAACACAACTGTGACTTTTTTCAATGTTGCAAGAAATTTCCCGTTTGTATGATTATTATTAAAATAATATTAAAACACTAAACTCACTGCCCAGCAGTTATATTCCTTTAAACATTAAAAAAGAAGAGTCCAGGGACTTTGTTTAACTATATAATTGGCATTTAAATTTAAGAACACAGTTCTGGCATTTTAAATGTACCCTTGCTAAATAGTTATAAGATATAAAGAAACTATGTGGATAATCATGCCAGCTTTGAGATAATTCGTATTTAGGAAAATGACAACGTGCTAAACTAAAGGAGAGAAGGATAGTAAGAGAGAGAAGAAAAAACTTGGATTATTTTGAAAATTATTTGACTTTTATTTAGTTTAATAAATAAAAGTTTGTTTATAATCTGCTATTTCAAAGCCAACCTTAATAATTATGAAGCAATAAAGGATTAAGCATATTTAGTTTTTATAATAAGCTATAGTATAATTCAGTATTACTGAAGATGGAGAGGAAAGAAAAATTAACAAAAGTAAACATTTAGCTGCATGTAAAAAAGTGACAACATACATCACAGTTTACATATATTTAACTCTAACATTTTTTCTCTTGATCAATAGATGATGTAGTATTTAAAATCTCCACTTACCTTTTAAAATTTCAGCACATATATTGGCTAAATTTAGTGTGCATTGGAAGAGTTACAGCTATTTTCATTTTGTGACAAATTAACAGGACCTAAGACAAACAGAAACTGAATAAATTTATCTCTTCTTTTCTACATCATGGGATATTTTTCAGTCATCTTCATCATATGGACATGGGAAAATATTTACAATACATTTTTAAGCAAAGAAACATGTTATAAACTAAAATGGAAACAATGATAACTTTCAAGTATTGTTAATTGAATGTTCTTCTTTGTTTGTACTTTCCATGTGCCTTCCAGTATTCTGCCTTGTATTACTGATGTAAAATAAAAAAAATAAAAGTATCTACTAATTTTCTGTTTAGATTTATTTAGGTGAAGATACTAGTCTAGGGCACATGAAGGAAACAAAGATAATTCACATGGAGAGTGTTAATCCTCATCTCAAGGAATTTAAATCTAGAAGAGGAGTCAATAAGTATAATTAAAAACACAAATAAATTATGTTCATATAAAACATTTGTACATGCACAAATATACCATTATTTGTTTAAAAGAAGACAAGTGTAACATTTATATTAATTATTCCTATAGCTTGTTTTCTTTTTCTAATTTTCCTTGAAGTTTTATCACTATCTGGAATTATATTTCTTGTTTGTTTGTGTTCCTGATCTGGAAGAGTTTCATAAGTTCAGTGTCCTTATTTGTCTGATTCACTATAATGTCTACACCAAATCCTAGCTTCAGGTCAATTTATAGCACACAAGTGCTCAATAAATATTTGTTGAATTAATAAATGAATGTTTTCAAGGATTAAATAGATAATCCATATAAGCTCTCAGTACAGTTGTGTACACAGTAATCCCTTATAAATATGAACTATTTATTGACTTGCTATTATTTTTAAATGATTCAGAATGTTATTAACAGGGAAAGTTCAAAAGCAAAAATGTCACTTGAGCTTGTTCTTAAAGGTCAATATTTCAGTAAATGGGGAGATGGAAAATTTAAGGCAAAGGAAATGTCAGGATGAGTCAGAAGGTAGACTATGGAACTGAATTGCTGGAGTGCAGATAGCAATGTAAGTTAATATGTTGGCACTAAAACTCAGTAAAGAGGGTTTAGTTAAATATAAGTGAAACAATTTGGACTTGATCCTAGAGGAGCAAAGAACTACCAATTTGTAAATTTCTTGAAGGAAATCATACACCTTTTTACTCTTGATATCAACCACCAGGACATAGTTCTGCCCCATAAGGAGCAGGCTGGATGGATGATTAGGTAATGAACAAATTGTTGAAAAACACTATCTGGGATAGTAACATAATATAAAAATTGTATTGGGAATATAAAACTGGTTATGTTTAAGATACAGTTGATTGGAAGAGATTGAAGTACTGAAGACTAGATAAGAAGGTTGTTTAAACAATTCAGGCATGAGGTAACAGGGACCTAACTTGTGACTGAGAGAAAGGAATTTGACTATGAGAAATAATGTGAAGAAAAACATGTTAACTTATGTACTAATTCACCTGTTTTTAGTATATCATGTAAGACCCTCCATAACACTATTTCTAGTGCTTTAACTGTCTTTATTTACTTTCATTAATTGATTCTTACACTATGAATACTGTGTGTGGTTTTTTGTTGTTGTTTGGTATTTTTATTTATTTTTTAGACATGTAAAAAAATTACTTTCTAAAAGCATATGTAAATGCTTTACAATATTATATAATATTATATAATATATTTTATATTTGTAATTTATATAATCTTAATTCTTGCCTACCAGAAAACATTATCTGGTCTTCTAAACTTTTAAAGCTAATTTTTTCCCCTTTTATTTCTACTTCATTTAAAGTCAGTTATAAAGTCACAACTGTAAAATAAATGCTTTTAAAAATACAAAACTTACATTTCAATGACAAAAAATAGGCAATGATCATGAAAATCTACTGTACATTTTGCCAACGTCAACAAAATGAAAGACAATAATGAAAAGGTCAATCTGCAAATACATCCTTCACAAAAACTCTCTCATGAATAGAAAAATCATCATTTAAGAATATGTATGTTTATAAATCTGGACACTAAAAACAAGATGGGGGCTAGGGGTGCTAGATTTAAATATGTGGGCACCAGGACCTCAAGATTAAACTTCTAAAACTAGCATTTAATTCAAAATAAAATGAATATTTCTAGCAGATAACAATTGTATAAAACTATTTTTTTCCTTAATAGAAATGAGATGGGGCATTTCTTAACAATAACAACTTAGTAATCATCTAAGAATAATTATGGTGATACCCCCATCCTCCAACCTCCAAATCTAAGCCCTAGTCACTGGTATAAAACAAATACCTTCCATGAAATTATCTTTCACATTACTAAAATACCCTCACTTACTTGGAATAATCCATGCTTAGAATATTTCACACACTTGTTTTTAGATGTGTGGAATTACTGGAGCTGAGATTTTTTAAACCGTCTATGTATTACTAATAGTTGAATCTTTGCTGAGAGATAATAATCTTTTTACTATACATTAATTGGATGCCCTTAAGCATACTTGATCAACCACTGTAACAGTGATGCTGATGGTAATAAGGGTTACTCTCAAATTTTTCCTTTTAAAGAATATATAATCCAGGTAACACTAAGTAGCAAATATGTTACATTGTATTACATTGTACACTTTCTTAAGAAAGGATAACTGTTTCTGGCCCAATTTGGAAGAAAAGAAACAAACTAATAATGGTACTTATTATCTGTTTTATCACTGATTAGCTACGACTAACTTTGCGGTACGCGGGCCTCTCACTGTTGTGGCCTCTCCCGTTGAGGAGCACAGGCTCCGGACGCGCAGGCTCAGCGGCCATGGCTCACGGGCTCAGCCACTCCGCGGCATGTGGGATCGTCCAGGACCGGGGCACGAGCCCGTGTCCCCTGCATCGGCAGGCGGACTCTCAACCACTGCACCACCAGGGAAACCCCTACAACTAACATTTAAATGATAGTTTATGTGATATTAAGCAAAAACTGAAAATCATTATAATTCTACCAAAAAAAACAGACAAAAAAAAATGGGAAGAATTTTTAAATGAGCACAACGTAGGTCCCAAAGATTACACTATGATTTTGGATTTTCAAAGCAAAAGGCTTCTACGTATAATTTCTGTGAATATTTCTTATACTACAAAGATTAATTTCAAAGTAAATGTAGGCTAGCTCAACCCTACCTTTTCAAAGATAAATAGCAGATGAACTAGAAGTTCCCTTTGCTAAAGTGCACCACCTGAGCAAATCAGCTCTGGCCCAGCTACTGAGCTTATCCCAAGAGAGTGGCTATCACTCATGCTTATTCACTCACTGTCTGTACCATCAGCAGTCAAAGAGAACAGTATTTTTTTGTTGTTGTTTTTTTAAATCAAATACTTTATAGAGTGGATTGTAGAAAAAACAATCCTAAATATACTCTCTTCTAAAACTCCAGAGAGTAAGATAACCTCATTATTTTTAAATACTGAAAATGTAAAGGGTCCACACAAATTAAGAGTTCTATTAAATATAGACTTTTTACTTTACTATTCACTTGATGTGCCCTTAAAATCTCTATGAGAGAAGCAGATATCTTCCCCACGTCTTCGGGCAATAGATTCAAAAGCAAGAGTAGCAGTGCTATTGAATTCCATGAAACTTTTTTAAAAGTTAAATTATTCACTATCTGTATGATTATTGCACTCATATATTACCTGGAATACATCTATAGCAACTCAGCAATAGTGACTGCAACAAAATTAAGGGAAGTGGGACTACAAAGGATTTTATTTCCTTATTAAATAAGAAAGTTTTTTTGGAGGAAATGCAATCAACTGCAATTCAAATCAGATTATATATGCTTAACAGTTATGTAACCTTACATAAAATTAAATCTGGGCTTCCCTGGTGGCGCAGTGGTTGAGCGTCGGGCTGCCGATGCAGGGGACACAGATTCGTGCCCCAGTGTGGGAGGATCCCACATGCCGTGGAGCGGCTGGGCCCGTGAGCCATGGCTGCTGAGCCTGTGCATCCAGAGCCTGTGCTCTGCAATGGGAGAGGCCACAGCAGTGGGGGGCCCTCGTACAGAAAAAAAAAAAAAAAAATTAAATCTAACTCTCACCACTACAAATCTATAAGGAATCAGAACAGGATTTACATTACACAAAGTCTGCACTACTGTTGCATTCCACTCTTGAAGTCATCCTGAGTTAAAACAGCCATTTTTCCAAGACTTACAGAAAAATGTATTTTATGAAAGGGATTATTTTTAATCACTGAATACATCATTTTTATTACTGACAGAAAGAAGATACTTTTTTCTACTGTAAGTTCACTCTGATGAAAGAAAACATTCTCTCTCTTTTTAACTCCTAACAAATGCCACATTTTAAAGACTAGAGGAATTATCAGTAGGCATTCTTTCTTCTTGATCTAAGTTATTTTTCTCTAAAATATGTCAAGTAAGCTTTTAAAGATTCACGAGGGAGGGGGGAGTTTCATAATTTTTTCTCTCAGTAAATTCTGAGGTGGCTCTTTTAACTTCATTGTGGTCTTCCACTTCCTTTTCTTTCTCTTCTATTTTTTTCATCCTCCTCATTGTTGAGAGGCTGAGGAATATGCTGATTACCTACAAATACATAAGTGTAGCTCTCTGTTTAACTCTTTCTTTTGGGTGGAGCCCTTTAAGGGACCCCTCCTTGGCCTGCATCTCATTACTTACGAAATGTCTCAGTGTGCATTGAATGTAAATAAAAGCAAGTTCTGTATATTCCAGACAGCGTGGGTTTGTGTGTGGGGATGTCCCACAGACTCTGGTTTGCCATTATCCTTCTTACTTGGTTGCAAAAGTGGAGCAAATGAAACAGCAAGAATATTTTTACTTTCCCAAGTGTTTTGTTCGCTTCTCATAATTTGTGTTAAATGTTCTACAGGCATAACTAGAATGCCTCCCACTTTTAGTAATATTTTCATGTAGTTCTCATAGTATTTCTGGACTCTAGTTCCACAATAATCTCGATAATACTGATGACCCTCAGCTGCTTTCCGGGAGCAATTACCAACCACAAATGTGGGCTCACCGAACTCAAATCTTAGTAGTGCTTTTCTTCATATGTTCACGTTGGAATATTTTCATCTTGAGACAGATGATTTTGTGAACAGCAGGAGCTGTGCCAACTTGCTCATATAATTATTCTGATAAGCTGCTGAGAGATCAGAGTGACCTAGCCATGCCATGCACCTTCCCATTCAGACTGACAGTACAGGTCTAGAAGCTGATTATCAAAGCTATTACTTTTTTTGATCAAACTCTCCAGGTTTTTCTTCGCATATTCTGCCACATCTGAATGAAGCTCAATCCCATAATTTATTCCCCCCAAATCTCTTCTATACATGAGCCAGTTCATGTTTGAGGGATTGAATGTTTTCAACAGCACATGGAATTTGTTTACTCTGAAAAATGCACTGCAGCAATGTGGTCGGTCGACTCGCCGCAAGGGGGTGCAGGTGAGGCCCTAGGCTGGGTGGGTCCGTGGCGGCCACGGCCTCCGCCAGTGAAGGTTCATATTTTTATCATTCAGGGCTGAAAGATGGGTCATGTGCATTCATGTTTTGAGTCATATTCACCTTAGTGACATGTAGTATCAAGAAGAGGGGAAATCCAGACTGGAAAATGATAAATGAATATTTTTTAAAGGCAATAGAAAATGATAGTGGTCTTTAGAACCACATTTGTTTTAGTGTGTAAAAAACCAAGTCTAAGAAAGTTAAAAATCTATTAGAGCTCTATCTACAAATTGACTGAAAACATTTAAAAACAATGCAGTGTCTGTAATTAACGGACAATACCGTCCCCGCCCCGCCCCCAGCTCTTCCACAGCTGCAAGAGTTTCCCACTCATAACTGACAATAATGTGAAATAAGCTGGCTCGGTCTGAACGGGTGTCACCCCAAGCAAGACAGGAGACGTTATACAGTCAAGGCCCCTGTGCTGTTAACAGCTATCATTATAATAAAGTAGAATAGTACATTCTTAACATACCCAAAGGCCTTTCTCATACCATTCTCCAGATTAAAAACAAAAAACAAAAAAGCCCTCCAAAATATAGTATAAGGAACGGAAAGTAAGAAAGACTGAGAGCAGTGGAATAAATTATGAAACCTGTGGTAGTTTCTTACTCTTTAAACTTTCATTTTCTTTCTCTACCTCTCCCTGTATCTCTCTTTCTCCCTCTTTTTCAAGAACTTGATTTGAACGCTTATGTCTGTAAAAAGAAAGGAGAAAATTTTAGCTTTCAATGACACCAATGCCTGAAGACAGTTATCAAACCACTCTGCCTGTGTCCATTATAAATTCCGTCTCTTCCTTCAGCCCTTTTCTGTCAATCTTTTATACACTTTATTATGTGATGATTTATTAAGAAGGTGATAGATGATATATTACTTCCTATTCATAGCATCTATTTTCCAAATATTGTTCAAAATCTCTAGATCTCTTCTTCATTAAAGACTCATATCCATGTCGGTTATCATTTTTCTCATTCATTTACCAACACCAATGGTAACATAGTCTCACTTGCCCCACTCTACAAAACCGAAATCTTCCATCAAACTCTGTTGCCCTCTTGAACTACTTTTCTATTTCTTTTTCTTCTTTCATTGTCAGCATTTCTAATAATGGGCTTCAATAAACTAATAGCTAATATTTACTGAGTACTTATGAATCTGGGATTAGGCTAAGAACTTTTACATGTGTCGTTCGACTCAATCCTCATTATAAGCTTTAAAACTGATGCTATTACAGCTAAACTACATGTTGGAAACTGAGGCACAGAGAAGGTAAGTAAGTATTTTAAAGTTTCACTTTCAGTTGGTGCTGGTGCTGGAATTCTAACCAAAATCTGATTCTGGAGGCTGATGTCCAAATTCAGTTTCACCACACACCTAGGGTTAATGACTTCTCATTTGTTTTTTAATAAACACCCTACAGAAAGCAAAGTTTCAAAAATTCCAGTGTAAAGGAAAAATAATTTTCCTTCTACGTTTTTGAACTCTTATCTGGGATCCTGTAATAAAAGTCATATTAACAAGAGAGAAACAAGCAAGTTTATTAATACATATACCCCATGTATATATGAAAGTTTCCTAGGGAAAAATGATTAACTCCCTGAGATGGCTTAAAATTCAGAATTATAAACCACCATAAGAGGGAAGGGGTGAGGAGCTGTAGACCTTTTGGGTGTGATGTCAACTTCTAATCTCCTCTCTTATGAAAAAACTAATCTTGCCTGGTTAATGAAACTCCCAGGGAAGGATTATGACAATTGAATTGCTTTTTTGGATCTATTTTTAAACAGATAGTGGCATTCCAAGAAAGCTTCTCTCTGTATTTGCTGTTTTTCAAGTATCTACATCTCAAAAAATCAATATGCCAAAGCAACATATTTTAGGGTGGCATTTCCTGGACCTCTACAGTCACATTTTGGGGTGGCATAATCTTCTACCCTTTACCAGTAAATGCGTCAAAGACAAATTCAGTGATATTTTCCCATTGTACATCCTAGCTCAACTTTCTGTATCCTTGATCAAGGTTTTCCTTCATGGCATTTTGTGTTACTGATAATTCTTCTAACATTAAGTATGCTGATACTATGTATCCTTATAAT
Source organism: Monodon monoceros (assembly GCF_005190385.1). Taxonomy (NCBI): domain Eukaryota; kingdom Metazoa; phylum Chordata; class Mammalia; order Artiodactyla; family Monodontidae; genus Monodon; species Monodon monoceros. The sequence goes on along the minus strand of NW_021703777.1, from coordinate 80,182,162 downwards.
AAGGTTTTTTTTTTTTTTTCTCAGATTCCTCTTTCTCTTCATACTTACTTCTCTTCTTCAGGCCATACTTAACTGTATCCCCATCATTCTCTATGCATTTGAGCTTGTGATTTCATTGGCATTCCTGATTTAAAATTACCTACACTGTGATAATTCTGAAATCTATTTCTCAATCTCTTATACATTTTCTGAGCCCTAATTTTATTATTATTATTATTATTTTAGCTTTGTTAAGCATCTGTAACACAGAGTAGGTCTGAGAGTTTCCTAAAGGCACGAAGCTCACTCTTGTCTACTTGCCTTTTCCTTTGCCTCAACCAACCTCGCTTTCAACTCTTGCTTACCTGGCTAATTTCAAATTATTTTCAAGAATCAACTTTAAATGAATGTCTACCACTAGGCATTCTCTCATACCTGACTCTCTGTGTCAAGACCTCTAGTGGTCCCACAATATTTCCCCTTGATCCTCACTAATAAAAGCCCTGATTTTTCTGTGTACAAATGCCTCTTGGGATAAAATGTACATTTCCTGAGCTCCTTTCAAGTCAAGGGAGGTCATGTGATGGCATTTGAATTAAAAATATGCAAGCAGACATGTCCTATGTGAGTTCTTCAAAGCTTCTTTCAGCTTAATCCTCCCCACAAATCTTTGAATTTGGGCTGGCCCCTCTTAGTACCTTTACCCTTCTTGTTGGCTAGAATGCAGTCATGAATGCTAGAGACAGAGCAGTCATAATGGGTCATGAGGCAGCAGCCAAACATGGCCGAGAAGCAGATGTTCCACCATATCCTCTTTGTCATCATACATGCTTTATCTCCTTAATTGTTAACAAAGTCTAACATTCTAAATCAGGCAGGGTAAGCCTGTGATGGTGCCACAAAGTGACCCAAGAGTAATTAGGTTTCCTAAACAACATAGAAATTTATTTCTCACCCCCAAAATAATTCATGATGGCAGTCCAAATCCAGGGCAAACCCTGCAGTTATTGAGTTACCCTAGGTGTACCATGGGTAAAATCCTAGAACACATTAATATGTGCCAATTTGACCAATGCAGTCACAACACACCCATTTCCAGATTTTTCTCACCAGACCTGAGAGACAGACTAATCTCTGCTTACCATAGTACAAATGGGTCATATAGATGCACCTAACTGCAAGGGAAACTTGAAAATACAGTGTCCATGTATGCTCAGGAAGAAGGCTGGTGGATTTAGGAACCCAGCTAGCTGTGGGTTATTGTGTGATATATCCTTTGATATATCCTTGATTGTGTGAATTGTGTGATATATCCTTTGACTTATTTACTTTATTTTATTTTTCTTTCACTCCGAATTTGATTGAGAACTCCACAAACGCAGATAATTCATTCTGTTTTAGGTAGTGTACCTCCAGTGTCTAAAAGAGTACTAGATACTTAGTAGTTACTCAATTGATATCTGTTATATCAATCAATCAATCAATTAATTAATACACTGTCCAGATTTTGTCAATGTTTTGGGCACCTACATACTGGAATTTATTTATTTATTTATTATTAATTTTTATTGGAGTATAGTTGATTTACAGTGTTGTGTTAGTTTCTGCTGTCCAGCAAAGTGAATCAGTTATACATATACATGTATCCACTCTTTTTAAGATTCTATTCCCATATAGATCATTACAGAGTATTGAGTAGAGCTCCCTGTGCTATACAATAGGTTCATATTAGTTATCTATTTTACATATAATAGTGTGCATACTGGAAATTAAGCATAGTAGGTTTAAGTTTCAGAGTCTAAGAAAATGGATGGACTCATAAAAGTCACTTCACACATCTTAGGTTTAGAGATATTTTCATATTATGGTCTCTCTTTTGGTTGATGCATTATGAAACTAATCCTCTTCTTTAGAACATCCTGAACACTTTGATAGCATTAAAATTCAGGTGCTTTGATATATCCATTATAAGCAGCCTTTTAAATTGTATTATAACCCTCTGGAAACATATTCTAATTGAATGAAAAATGTTTTATTGTATTCTTAATTTATACTATCCAGAAAAAAAATGTTTAGACATTAAACTGCTAATGCTTTGTTTCCCAGAATTGCTATTGTTATTTATTATCAGAGTAGACCCTCAGTAATTTACACTGAGAACTGAGAGGCTCACTAGAGATGAGTGAATTTGGCAGATTAGTTAGTGAACAGATAAATATGAAAAACATCAACACTGCTGTATCACAAAGTGTGCTTTATTCATTATTTTGATAAGTGTAGTTTAATTATAATCATCTACGGTAATGTTTCACAGTATGCTAATAAACACATTGCCATATTTTATGAAATTAATAAAATCTTAGTGGAAAAATTGTTTGCTAAATTTGTCCCAGTTTTCAGAGAAAAGTACAAATCTATGATTTAGTATGTTTTATATAACTCTTAGTCCAGAAAAAAATATATCTCTTACATATGATATTGTTTTAGTCATTCCTGTTGCTTATTGTCTGTAACCTCTACTAGAAAACAAGGTTCATGAGAATAGATTTGTCTCATTTCACACACATTGTACATGTTATGCACAGATATGTACTTAAGTATATGCTGTGTATGTATTTAACTTTTTAAATGGAAAGATTTCACATACAAATTTGGAAGTCCTACTAAATTTGAATATACATTTTGATCTCTGTGTCTGATCTCCTATGCTTTTAGAGGCCAAAGGGGAAAATTAAATATTTATTTCTATTATTAATGATCCCTGATCACTTCTTTTTTAATGTCAAGTTACCATATTTAAAAATACTAAAAATAATAGCTAAATTATGAAAGTGCTGGTCAAAATGACCAAAAAAGTTTTGATGTTTGTTTTCCATTTTGTTTTGTTTTGTTTTGTTTTCCCTGGAGTACTACCAGTGTACCAGTAGCTTTCAGTCACACCTGATAATTCCTAGCTTAAAAAAGAATAATTGTGTTTTTATGAACTTGGATTTATTGATTGATTGGTTCAGTCAACCAATAAATATTTGAGATTAGCATTAAGCTCTTGTTTAATATGATAAGAAAACAGAAGAAAAGAAAAGAAACATAAAACTTTGGCTTCATGGAGCTTATTTTCTAGTTTGGGAGACAGACAATAGATGACATATATAGTTAATATAATTACTGGTTATAGAGTAATATGTGATGAGATGAAAAATAAAGCAAGGAAGAAAATAAATTGGATTGGGGACAATTTTATGAAAGGATGCCAGTGACAAATGGCCTGAAGGGAGTGAGAGAGTAGATTATGCTTCAGTCTGAAAGAAACTTCTAGCTATAGCCAAGCAAGGGTGAAAGCCCTGAGGAAGGAACCCATGGTGTGTTTGAAAAAACAGGAGGCCAGTGTTACTGGAAACTAGTGTGTTAGAAGGAAACGAGCAGGAGGTGAGTCAATAAAATAACAGGAGTCAGAGTTAGAGTTATAAAACCTTATTTGTTCTTAGAATAGGCTGATTCTGAAATTTGTATAGAAATGTAAATGAACTGGAATAGCCCAACAACTTTGAAAAAAGGGATCAAGTTTGGAAGGACTTACATTATCCAATTTTAGCACTTAGTATCAAACTATAGTATTGAAGCACAGTGACAGACAAATAAATGGAACAGCGTCCAAAAATAGATTTACATGTATATGGTCAATTGATTTTCGACAAAAGTTCAAAAACAATTGAATGGATAAAGGACAGTCTTCAAAAAATGATACAAAAACAATTGGATAGTAATATGCAAAAAGAAATCCTCAGTCTATACCTCACATTACATAAACATCAGAAGCCAGGCTATTCCCCAATAAATGTAAAATATTATTATCATAATGGGCCCAATTTGGAATCTTTATTGATTTTGCTACTATGCTCCAATTGGTACAGTGGAAAAAAATAAAAGAAAAATGCACACAATTTTATTTTACTTTTATTATTTGTTTTTATGAAGCCTGAGAGAAGCAATAGCTTCAGAAATTGAGAACAAGGCCCTGATCATTCCAGCACACTGGCATGCAGAATAAATAGCTTCTACTGCATGAGTCATACCAAAGATTATTAAGGGAACCCTTGAACCTGTAAAAGTGATTAACCTTGAATATCAAAAGCTAGTCTCAGTTATAACTAAGACACAGTAGGGAAGATAGCTGACTGATTACATGGTCACGTAGTGGGAACACTACTGTCATAAGAACGAACCCAGTTATAAAAACTGACAGAAACATTTTTTTTTTTAATTGTGGAAGGTGCAGCTGAGTTTGAAAAGGCAGTCAAGTTCCAAAATAGAGAAAAGTACACTCTTGCTAAAGAATGATAGTCAGCAGTTTGAATGCAAAATTTACATGAGGTGGCAACTTAAAACATCTCTGTGAGGTGACAAGACATCTAAACAGGTGTAAACTGTGTCACAAGCCTCCAGACTTCTTTGGCAAGCGTGTTTCTGTGAGACCGTGCAGTTTTACCACCGGGACTGAAAGAGGTTGCAGGTGCCATCTTAAGTTAAAGAAAAAGACAGATGTTGGCATTGGTGAAAATAATTCTAAGGAAGTATACTGCAGAGATTTTCCCTCCCATCCCCCATTCCCTCTTGCTTTTGAAAGAGGAAAAATTATACATTATGAAGACATTTATTTAACAAGTCTCTAAAGATGTTTGGATCTGTAGCACAGATTTAAAATACTTAGTGTATTGGTTTATTTTCTATTAACTGAGCACTAGGAGGAAATAATACTTGTATATTTACAGTTGGAAATCGAAAAAAAATTTTGCACCTTAGTACTCTGTAGACTCCAAATAGTCTAGGAAAACTAACATTTTTTGATTCCCTATATACATCAAAGACTCAGAAATTACCTCTATTTTACTCACATTCCACCAGTGTCCACACTCCTTTGTAACGCTAGCAACATTTCAGCAATACTGTCATTCTTATTGAAGAACACTTCATAAGACATAATGAACATAAACATAATAATAATAATGCAAACATTAATATTTCCTGAAGTTTTCAACTTTTAAACATAAAATAATATGTATTTCAAAACCAATTTATTTCAATTACTTTCAAAGATCTAAAGTGCAATAATATAATAATCTTCTTTTGGGGTTAAAAGAATATTTGATTACATCACTTTACCATTCCCGGCCACAGTCTTCTATCAGCCAGCAAGTCACTTCCATGTTTGCTTAAAATTCTTTGGTACCTGGCTTATGGTATTCCCTATTACCTCAATTCTTACCATCGTCCTGGACAACATTTAGGAATTTTAAAGTGTTTTTCTTGACCTGCATTTATCTATCTTACCTTTAAAAATTGAACTTTGAGCATCAAAGTTGGTGATGACAGTTTTCCATTTTTCTCCCTGCCTCATGTGTTATTCTTAGCCTAGCCTAGTTATGGCATTAGTGGGAATTTCTTTACCTTGGCTTCTCTAGTTTATCCTTTTTATGACTTTTCCCTGGCTTTACTTTGGTCTTTATTAATCCTGGACTCTTTGGCCACTGCCTTGCTTATGCCTCATGACCTTTGCTTCATGTTTCTCGATCACAAATAGCCCACAGATATTTTGTTCAGTATTCATTTCTCTGCATTCTCTTCTCCTATAATTGACATCCTGACATAGCTAGCACAAAATAATCACATAACCTCAAATATTGCTATTAGAAGAAATTCATTGTTTCTTATCTGAGCCTTAGAAGCTTTTGAGGAATTATTTCGTATTCTCTCACTCAACTTCTTCTCTTATTCTTCACAAAACAATTTTAAAACTTCCCCACTGTCCTCAGCTTCCTTATCCCACTAAACCATGCTCAACCTCTGTTAGTAAAATTGCTACAATTTCCCAGGTATTCAATGTGTTGAACAATCTACTAAGCCCTTGACAAATATCACCTCATTTTGTCCTCTCAGTAGTCTGCTGAAGCGGTTTTATTATCATTGTACTGAGAGTAAACTGAAGGTGAGAATGATAAAAAGTAATGTCAAGCTTCTATAATGAATAATAGTTTAAGCTTGAATTTGATCTTGGAACTTCATGATCTTAAATGCCTCCTTCAGCAGAAAAAATCTAAACTTGCCCCTTTCTTTAGTAAGAATTGAGAATCAATTAAATGAAAACTGTCTTTTTTCCTGTATTTGCATTTTAAATGCTTTTGGTGGTTCCTGTTTTCCATTTTCTCCTGATATTGTCAAAGTTGTTCTACTTTTTGATTTAGTGAGCACCTAATATTATCCCCTTCTGCCTACACTGATGCTTCTCTTTTGTATAATCCACTTTCTCTTCTATGGCTTCTGTAACAGGAACCATTTTTTTCTTAATTGCATAAAATCTACTGTGAATATTGAATTTTAGTTACACACATGTGCAAATTCACATACACCCAAAGGTCTACTGAATCTGCTTCAAGTAGTAGAATACTTGTGTCTAATTACCTAGTATATTCAGTAAATTCACACCTTTTTATTTGTTGTGCATAATGTAATTTCAGTTTGTGAAATTTTGTCAAGATAGTGTATTTGAGCTATACTGAACCATATTTTATACACCACCAGGATTCTTCTTGAGGATATCTCCTTGTCTTAATATTCACATCATCTGAGCCAGGACTGCCCAATACAACTTTCTGTAATGATAGTTATGTTCTATGTCTGTGCTATTTAAATATGGTAGCTATTAGCTACATAAGGCTAGTGAGCCCTTAGAATGTGGTTAATGTGCCTGAGGCACTGAATTTTTAATTTGTTTGATTTTAATTAATTTAAGATTAAACAACCACACATCGCTAGTGGTTACATACTGGACAGCACACAGCTCAACTTTTAAGCACCAGACTTCTTACGGCTGGAAATCATTGGAACTTGAGTTGCTGTAACTTGATTCAACAGAGCTAAAATTAAAAATACATTTATCAACTCTCCTTTGCATGTTCAGCATTGTGCTTACAGCTGCAAAACAAAGACGAAAGCACTGAAAATCACAGTTTCTACCTTTAAGGAATTGTGGCCAAATCCAGTCTGCCACCTGCTAGTGCAAATACAATATTGCTGGAACGTAGCCACATCCTTCCTTACATATAGTCTATGGATGCTTTTGTGCTAAAATAGCAGATTTGAGTAGTTGCAACTTAGACTGTATGGCCTCCAAAGCCAAAAATATTTAATGTCTGGCTTTTTACAGAGAAAGTTTGCTGGGCCTGATCTAGTGGGTCACAGATATGAAAACAAGTATTTACAATAAAATGAAACAAATTTAACAATAGAAATGGGCATACAGTGAGAAGGCATTAAGGCAGTGCATGATTGATTCTGGCTGAGTTGTTCAGGAAAAGAATCAGGGAGAAGTGATGGCTGAGTTAATTCTGATGCATGAATAGGACATTTTCAAGACAGAGGGTGGAGCCAGTGTTTGATGAATCTCTTTGTATTTAGTGAATGGAGAATAAAATAATCTTACCATTTATAAATAAATAAATGATAAATAAATCACATATATCTATATCTATCTATCTGTCTAAATATTAATTTTCCTCACCATGGCTATTTAATTAAAGTTGACCTTTTTAAAAAAATTCTATTTCGGACAGTGCTTAAATCTCTTAAGACTTGCATATTTACAATTACTATCATTTAATGAAAAAACAAAGTGTTTTACATTCATCTATATATTTACTAGAGTTAAAATTGAGTATTAATTTTTAACGCTCTTAATATTCAAAAGGAAGAGCTTTGAATAGCACACTATAATTGTTCTTTTACAGTGTGTGAAGGAGTACATGAATGTAGGCACTCCATGGAAGTTATGTATTTTTATGTCATAGTCTAAAATTTGGAGAGGACCCATGGGGAGATGCTTATGACTTGGGCAGAAAAAGTGTATTATAATTTCCAGAACCTGGACTACACAGAATTTTCTAGCCTAAAACAAACATTGAGTTCAAATTTGAAGCTTAAGGGAATCCAGTGTCAACACTGTAATAGAGATTTAAATATCAGCATAGGTTAGATTTCATGCTACTTCTTTTAAAGAAAATGAAATTTCTCACAATCAGAATCATTAGCCTATACTTTTTGGATCCTGGGCAAGGCATTTGCTTTTCTCTGCAACAGCTATTTCCCATTTCTTCCATCGGGTAGTGTAGTAGGCTGGCGTTTTGGTGGTGCAGTGAGGGTGATCACATTCCCTTGTCCATGGCCACTGGCTCAGGAAACCTCAATTTAATTTTACCTGTATATGACATTACCTGAAGGTAGGTATCCCTGAAGGGTGGTTCATTCAATGAAAATAGTTTTTAATAGTTGTGACTGAAAACACTTTCTCTTCGTATCAACATGCATGAAGAAGCATATCGCCATTTGGTGAATGTGAGACAGCCTAAGAATGAAGCCAACAGGTAGAAGTCTAAGTAGCTAAGAAAAAATATAGGACCAACCAGAGTGTGTGTTTGTGTGTGTGTGGAGGTTGTTCTAGAGAGGAAATAACAAAGTAGAAGAGCAATACTGAAGTAAAAAGCAAGTTCCTCAATGGAAAAATTTTATTAATTCAGTGTTTTCTGTAGGAAAAAGTTAATGACTGCAGAGAAATGCTCTAATTTCTAGGCGCAAATAAGAAATATCCAACAATCTTTTGCACCTGGACTTTCAAGAGTACCATGTCTCTAAGAGGAGTTGAGAATTACAGAACTTAACTGCTAAAGTCAAGTGTGTTTTAAAATACCTCTTAATTTTCCATCCTGTCAGTGCTGTTTTCATCTACATGCATCAAAATTGCCTTTTGTAATATCATGTTTTAAAATGTATCATTATTAGTATCATTTTTATTGTTTGATTTAACTTTTCAGAACATTGTTATTAGATAAATTATGGAATTGTATTCATAGCAGAGGTTGAAGATTAAATGTAAAGTTATCAAATAAAAGGTATATAGCTAACTTATTTTTAAATGATTTACTCTATATCTAGGACATCTGTGTGTCACATACATTGACAACATTAATACCTTTTTTGGTATAACAGTCAAACATTAAAGAAAAAGCAATATCAGCATCCTTGAAAGTTGTAAAAGGAAATATTTTACTTACAGCTATCAAGAGGGCAATCATGAGAGAAAACCTACCTGCATATCATGAATGACTCTTACATGCACTGTTAACTTAGTTGCATTTTTTAATAATTTTATTTAGGATAATTACATCTATATTTGCATGTGATATTGATTATAAACATGGTTTCAAAGTGACTTTTGTGGATTGGTGATCATACAAAGCTCATGGTACAAAAGGTGATCTAAATATTTAAAAAATTGTACATATGTTCTGTTCTTGGATTGCACAACACACTGGCATGTTCTCATAAGACATACAATAAAGCAAACTGTTAAACTTCTTCTAATACAACATTGCCTGACTTATTTGGTTAAGGAAAATTTTTTGTTACCTAAATAACACTAATATTTATAACTTGAAACTATTATTTCACAAAATAGAATTTGAGACATGCTTTCCTCATGTTTGATTGGTTATTTTAGCCATTTCATTTTGGATAAAAATATTTTCAGTCCCTTGGTCTGATTTTTCTTGTGAGGCCCATTGACTCAGTTAGTTACACTTTACATAAATATTAATTTTCTTAACTTACGCTAGCCTCAACGTTAGGTTGACTTTCCTTGGCTTAAGATATGTACTGCTGCTGTAAACAAAGGTTTCTCTTTGTTAAGGTAATAACATCCTCTGAGTTCCAAGATAGTTATTAAATGACAATATTTTCAAAAGGTTAGAGGACACTAGATCAATTCTTTTGATTTTTATTAATATTTGGACAAAGATTTTGCTTAAGTAGGTTTTCCTACTATATTAAAACTTGTACTTTAATATAAAAGGTAGTTGTAAATATATATGTATATGTTTAAATATATATATATACATATATATATATATATATTTAAAGTATTCCAGAGTTTCTCCAACCAATGTCACCAATAGAAATTTCTTACATAATGTTCACATTATTTGTTCCCTTTAATTCCATCACTTTCATACTAATCCAGCATGAGTGTTGAAATAGCAAGAAGTATCTTTGTGTAAGTCTGACTGGATAAATTTAAATAATTTGAGAATGTAATGCTGAATGTTACAGTCAGATTACACCAAAGTCTTGAAATTCTAAAGCATGGTTTCCTCAGTAAGATACTGTCAGTGTAATGAATATCATATTATGGTCTTCATTCTGTAGCTACACATGACAAAACATTTTCACTCAGGAAATGTCATGCACATTTAGAAAGAAGATTGATAAATTCCATCACATGAAGCCTTTTTTGAAAAACAGGGCTGAAGAGCTCCTAGATCCTCATTGCAAAGTAAAATGGTCTGCTTGTTGGGAAGAAAAACAATACAATGAAACACTACCTGACATGCTACAATCAAAAATACATATGGCTAAATAACTAATAACATATATGTTATAGTTCTGCTCAATAATCACAGTTTAACAAAAAATAATATATATGTGTATATGTATGTACATATATATGTGTGTGTATATACATGTATGTATATATACATGTATGTATATATATATATATATTTCTCACTGACACTCTTATTTATTTTTTGCCCTTGAGTTCCACTTTACAAAGTACACAAATTTGTGCAATATTAAAGAAAAACTGTGGAAGTAGACCATCAAGGAAAAGTATTAACTTCTGGCCCTTCAGCTTTTGTGAGGATTAAGAAAAATGTTAATACACCAAGGTTGGATGTAATGCTAGCTCATTTTCCTCTTTTTCTTTTATTCTTTACTATTGGTCCATCCAGATAAGTCTGGAGTTCTTTATATATTGGCAACATATGTTTATGCAAAATTCTAAGAAACTTGCAAACTCATTTTCATCCCTTTCCTCTTCCTTTCCTTCCTCAGTTCCTCTGCTGCAGAGTAAAACAGTGTTCAGTTTATTTGTTATATAATAAAAGTATAAGTTTGGTTTCAAATATTTTACTGGGTATGTATCAAAAATGAAATATTTAATAAGATTATGTAGAAATCACTTATGTCTACAGTGATACTCTAAAGGTAGTATTTTTAAAAATAAGTGTTGTATAACATTGTGCTTACATTATATGAATGCATTCTAAATATGTCCCTTTCTATCTCATTGTCTTCAACTAGATTCTGTGGTACATGCTTTGGTCAAGATGAAAGCTGACATCTGACCCTGACCATGTGGTCTTTTCTCTCATTTGAAAGGTTTTCACCATATTTTATAATGATGAAGTGTTAGACTTTCAAAAATACATCGTATGAATATCAGTTACCATCTTAATGGACCATAAATGTTTCAGATATCACATGGAGGGAGGCATTGATCTATATAGAGTTGATGTGTGATTGTTGAAACTTTACAATAGATTTTTTTCAAAATCACATTAACTGAGCTTTAAGTAAAAATATACAAAACTTCAACTAAATGAAATAATATATTATATCATACATATGCTATTAGTTACCAATGTAACAGTAATTACAGATTTATATTAATATAATTATACAATATGAGCATAAAAGAGGGATTATTAATTTAGCCTTTGATTTAGGGTATTTGGAGAGGAAATCTGGAACAGTTACATAACTCATCTGTCCAAAATTTCTTGAGTTCGGTCATTTCAAGACTTTTAATGGAAAATTGAATATTTCCACAATTTCGTCTCCTAGGGACTAGTTTTTTTTTTAATTCTTTTTTCAGAATTGCACCCAATCACCTGGGAAAATTTGTAGTCATAATTTGTCATGTACTAAAACACTGAACTGTATTTAGCAGACTTTTTGGTAGTATTAATTACACTTGAAACTTAATCCATTATCTAAAGAAAATTTGACTCAGTTCAGATAGGATATAAGAAAGGATATTAGAAATGAAATGAATATATCTAACACAAACTCTTTGTTTTACTGACTAAGCAACAGAGAATTAAGGAAAAATTTAGTAAATAAATTATACTAGAAGTTATCCCTTTCTTTTTTTAATTCCAATTTAGAATGTCTTTCTTGTGTATTTATTTAGTGCTAACAGTTTATATTTTTGAAGTTTCCAAATTTGTGGCCAGCATCTTTTATCATCATAAATGGATCTTCTAAGAAGTCAGTTAAGTAAACTGTATAGCCAAGCAACAATAAGGTGAAAATTTCTGTTGTGCCTTAGAAATGATGACTCATTTCTACTTAGAAATCTCAATTTTCCATATTTGTCAGTGATACTACATTAACATTATTTGAATGCTAATGACCACTAATTTAGGGGAAAAAAGATAAATATTTTTAAAAACTAATGCTATTGCAGTATAACTATTTTCCAGTTATTCTTTCTTGTAATTTGTTTATAAGACTGGATGATATTTTCTTTTAAATTGCGTGAAAGAAATAACCAGAAATCTTAAGAAATCTTAACTTAGTATGGAAGAACAATTCTAAATCTGTGAAGGAATTTTGATAGAATTTCTTCTATGTCCATTTGAAAAGTATAGAAAGAACTCTCTGTTTCTTAAAATTTCTAGGCAAATAACAGATCTGGGAGATGAGGTGTAAAGTCAAACTAAAGTAAAAAGTATATATATAGGTGAAAATACCAGTCAGACTCTTTTAAGTTATTTCATCTGGGCAGTATTTATGGGGTCCAGTTTTCATTATTTTTTTAATGTAAACTTATCTATCTATCTATCTATTTATTTATTTATTTATGGCTGCGTTCTGTCTTCGTTGCTGCATGCAGGCTTTCTCTAGTTGCAGTGAGCGGGTGCTACTTCTCATTGCGGTGCGCGGGCTTCTCACTGTGGTGGCTTCTCTTGTGCAGCACGGGCTCTAGGCACGTGGGCTTCAGTAGTTGTGGCACGCAGGCTCAGTAGTTGTGGTTCACGGGCTCTAGAGCGCAGGCTCAGTAGGTATGGCACATGGGCTTATTTGCTCTGAGGCATATGGAATCTTCCCAGGCCAGGGCTCGAACCTGTGTCCCCTGCATTGGCAGGCGGATTCTTAACCACTGCACCACCAGCAAAGTCCCCAGTTTCATTATTAGTGAAATTAAACCAATTATTCCTGCCACAGAGAGGTATTATGAAGTTTGACTAGGATACTTTTTGCAGAAATGTAATGTTTCATAGACTTATATAATAAACATTTTTAATATTTTAATATTAACCAATATTAGACTTGGTATGACTCTTGGAGGTGATATCACACAATGCTTTAGCATGTGGACCATTCTCTCTCTTTTTAATCATTAGTAGTCAACAATTTATTTCCAGTGTGGCATGTATCATTGAGCCCTGTGGTAGCTAATTTGATATATTCAACGATCTGTGTATGTGTTTATTATCAATGGTATTATTTTGCTGAATAATGAACCTTTATTTAGGATTTTTATATGGCTTACTAATGTACCCAAAACTTTAGTGTAACTCGTATTATAACTTTGTTTAATAATGTCTTTTTACTAGAGTAAAATATTGGTGTGTTAATATCATGCCTCACTTATCTTTGTATCTCCTAAATCATCACAAAGCTTGGCACGTAATAGGTGCCAAACACTTGTTAAATTAGATAATGTCACAAACTCTTTACAAAAACAGTATATAAATCATAAAGAATAAACAAGTTTTTGCTTTTAAAAAAATCCTAATAAGATATTTTTAGATATTATTGATCTATGTTGAAGGACAATATTAAAAGAAAATATTTACATTATGGAATCAGTTACAAATCCTTTCTCATCTTTTGGGCCTAAGATGGACTCCTGTTATACTGAATTTCATGCAGCAATATGTTGTGATATAGCAGGAGTCCAGGATCTCATGGGTTCCACATAGTACCTTAATGGATTTTCTGCCAATTATCATTAGTGGTCATGTGTCAAAATTTTCCAGAATTTTCCTTCTATGTTATCATCCGAATGTTGTAAAAATATTGTAACTTCAAAATCCTTTGCATAGCAAATTTAAAAGTAAATACCGTATCAATGATTTTAAAATATGGGGAACAGGAGAATGGACCATAATAAACTTAAAATTTTGAACATAACATAATACATAACATGCATCCCATTTTTTATCCTGGTATACACTGCTCTTCTTTTTTTTAGATGTTGGGGTAGGAGTTTATTAATTAATTAATTAATTTTTGCTGTGTTGGGTCTTTGTTACTGTGCGAGGGCTTTCTCTAGTTCTGGCAAGCGGGTGCCACTCTTCATCACGGTGCGTGGGCCTCTCACTATCGTGGCCTCTCTTGTTGAGGAGCACAGGCTCCAGACGCACAGGCTCAGTAGTTGTGGCTCACGGGCCTAGTTGCTCCGCGGCATGTGGGATCCTCCCAGACCAGGGCTCGAACCCGTGTCCCCTGCGTTAGCAGGTAGATTCTCAACAACTGCGCCACCAGGGAAGCCCCACTGCTCTTCTTGTGGAATAAAATTTGTAGTTTGCTTAGCAGAGCAGCAAGCAATCTGACATGAACTGATAGAATATTATAAAACAATAACAACAAGAGCAACATTCTAGCTGGCTAAAACTTTAAGAGCAACATATTACCCAAACTGGTAGATGACCAAAACACTAGGATTTAATAGCTCTATTTCATTTTTGTGTTTTTTTTTGTGATAATTGCCTGAGGTTCTCTAATTATTCCTATTTCACATTTGAAATATGCTCCATTCCCCATCAGGTGAGATAAAAGATGCAGAGTTATGCAATGAACCATGCAATAAATGCAAAAAACTGTTTTCGAGATTTAACAAAGTTACTCTCTTTTTTATCTATATAAATTCATTTACTGAAAGTAATACTACTGAATAAAGACTCAGTGAGTCTCACTGGATTTGCCCAAATACAGTTAGGAAGTTTTTGGAATTTTCTAGGCAAAACACACAAGTTTACTTTACCTTAATTTTTACTTCTTTTTTAATTTTTTTACTAAGAAATGAAATCTACCCTAAAAGATTGCACTTTGACTTGCTAGCTATAGCAACAGTTTTACTTCAGTGCTATCAGAATCGACATGTAAATTACATAGATACATACATACATACATATAGATACATAGATAGATAATGGTTCATTTAGGGATATATATATATATATATATATATATCTCACTGCCGTGGCCTCTCCTGCTGCGGAGCACAGGCTCCGGACGCACAGGCTCAGCAGCCATGGCTCACGGGCCCAGCCGCTCCGGGGCATGTGGGATCCTCCCGGACCGGGACACGAACCCGTGTCCCCCTCATCAGCAGGTGGACTCTCAACCACTGCGTCACCAGGGAAGCCCAGGAATAGTTTTTGCTTAATACTTATATCAAACATATACAAAAATGATAAAAGAAAGAAAAAGGAAGTGATCATAGGATTTGTACAATGGAGCCAGAGACACGAGGTATACTTATATAAATTAGTGAGAGAATATGCCAAAGTTATACATGATCAAGGAAGTGATAGAGTTGTGTCTACTCCCAGCATAGTGAATATAAGTCACTGAACTACAAGCAATGCTATGAACAATTGAATGATAAAGTAAACTAAAAGCTGAATCTTGCTTAGATCTGGTTGACCAGTTCATTCAGGTTAAGAGTACTCTACCTGGACCTGTAGTCTTTCTTTTCATTTATACAAATGACATGTCTAAAACTTTGTAGCACCCTCATTAGATACATGTCAAACAGCCTGGCAGTCACGTTTCTTCACCTCATCTTTAATGAACGTCTTCAATAAAACAGTGTGGTTGAGTATCAACATCAGATGTACCTGGAGTTGAACCTCACCTTGGACTCTTCCATTTTCTGGCCTTATGCCCTTTTTTAGCAAGTTATTTGACCACTGGAAACCTCTGTTTCTACCCAAAAAGGAGGACTTTAATATGTGTGTCCTTGATTTGAAATCTGTTTTAAATAATATTAACGTTTTTAGTGGAGGCCCTGTTAGTGTAAATAAAGTGGTCAATATATTGTATCATGATGGTTATTGCTGGTTGCTGTTTTTATTTGTATTGCTTTTTTTTTTTTCTGGCTCATGCTATTTTTTGAAACATAAGCAAAGGTCTTTCTGATTACATCTTCCATGCTGAAATATCATTACTAAGGCACCTGCAATTTACTCTGCAATCTAGGGTAACTCCTTAATTACCACAGTACTCTTGATACTCCATGTGTGAATATATAGCCTGGCTTCTTTCTGAGATAAACCCCAACCCATTCATAATCAAAAACTGTTTTAAAATAATCATAGTTTATCCTGACTCAGGGAAGAACACTATCTACTGACTCTCCACATTGTTTTCCTGGAACACTCCAGGGTTTGGTTAACTTTGACCTTCCATACTATTTTGTGGATTAAGACCACAACCAAGCTGAATTGGCAATAAATCAGTGGAAGCAAACTCCCTTAAATCCTAATGAAAGAGTATTAAGGAAATTCAAAATCCAGAATATTATTCTGCAGTAATGTCACTTAAAATATTTTTAATCTATTAAACCTTACTTTATTGTACCCATTAACTTTTTTATAGGAGGAAGAGTAAATGGCATTCACTTTTATTCTTTGCAATTCATTTCAAGAAACTGATTTTTTACATTCTATTAATACATTGCCTTGACTGCTTGTCTCTTTTGTGGAAGTGGTGTGTGTGTCTGTGTGTTGTGTGTGTGTACCCAAGAGTAGATCTATTATTATCAAAAGGCCAGCAGCACTAAGGGATTGAATCAGTGACCTGAAGGTTAAATTCTACTTTGCGGTAATCACTAAACTGTGCTCCATTATAGTTGCACTAAAAAAATTAGAACTGCTGACATCTGGTACCTCCCCATCTAAAACCTTTTAAACCACTTGGGGAAAAAAAAAAAGGCTTTTATTCAGGGAGTGAACAAAACTCTAGGTGTGTGTCACTTAAAGATCTGGAAATTTCCTGTAAGATGCACAGTTCAAAAGTGGTCAGCATATATCTTTACTGGAATAAAATGTTAAGCCACACTTTTTCACTTTTACACATCTTTTCTTGACCTATATAAAGACCATGAAGAATGCATGTGCAGAACAATCAAGTTTTGCTCTATTTTGAAAATCCCCTCATAAAATAAACATACTTTGCTTTGATTGTCAACATCTTAAATCAAAATAACAAAAATAGTGTAAGATAAAATATATTAATTTATATACATAAATTATAAGCAATGATTCTTTTGTTATATGTATAAATAGTTTAAATAAATTTTTTCTGGTATCCTATGCACTTAATTTCAAAACAGTTTTACTAAGAATATATTTATTAAGTGTATTTGCAAGGATTAGGGTTCTTATCAGCAAACACTAAATAATCAGTCATGAAAACTTACAATGTATTTCTCAGTTTAAGATAAAGATGCAATTTATTAAAAGTTAATTCAGTATGTCACTATTAATATTCTATGATGTTATGAAGATTTGCCATTTTTAGAAAATTTTACAAACATTTTAGAAATTTATTATAGAAGTCATGGCTCTGGAGATAAATTTCCTCTCCCACCATACACATATACATAACATAATACATAACATATACATAATTTTTCAGCTTTCAGGGGTATTCTTCCATTTTCCCAAGGGAGGCTAACAATATACATATACTCTCACTCTTGTGTTGTGAAATAACAGAATAGATGCCATAAAAACACCCAATAAACAATAACCAAAAACTCTGTCGTGCCCTTGATGAAAATACCAGCACTTTGCAGGCAAAAAATATACATGCATAAATTACTTAGGACTACTGACAGAAGCAAACAATTGACAAATGCCAAGTAGAGTATGGTCCAAAGGAGGAAATAAATCCAGTTATCTGCTATTTGTGAGAGATATATTCAAATGATTTGTGTAGGTTTGATCCTATTCATTTCTTCACTCATTTAACACTTTTATTGAATAGTGATTATACAGAAATTTGGTTAGTACACAAAAACATCAATTTACCCTCAAAGAGCTTACATCAAAGAATTATAGAAAGTTCATTTAATCTGGTGCTAAAGGATCAGAGTTTGACTCTTGGTTTTGCTACTTACTAATTTGGGGATCTAGGCAAATTTACAAATCCTCTGAGCTAGAATAATAAAATTAGTATAATATCCCCCTCCTCATGGGGTTGTTGTAGATATAGAATAATATATATACATAAAGGCTCTTATATACTCAGGCATTCTGTGTATTTAAGAGCTGTTATTGTTTTTGACATGAATAATTACATTAGAAAGTAAGGTATATTTTAAAAGAGACATAGTAAAAATGCAATGTAGAAATTGTCAGGGTGGCAAAATCTTTCCCATGAAAAAGAAAAGTAAATTCCCCATAGAGAAGGAGCATTTGAGCTGTGCTCTGAAGGATTTCTATTTACATTTAGCTTCAGGGAATGACTACCATTAGGAAGATTATTCTAGGAGAAAGTTATTCAAACAGAACTTTGAATGAGAGAATTATGGCCTATTTCATAAAAGGAGTACAAAATTAGATTTGATATAATATCATGTTCAAAGGGTCAAGAGAGAATCTAGCAAGTCCTGATAAAGGAATGGCATATAAATATGCCTGGTTGGATATAAAGGCACCATATACATCCCCACAAATGGATTGAGACTGAAAAAAATAAGAGTTTACTCACACTACTTTAGAGGAAGTTTTTTTTCCTATTTTTCTCTATTGGGCAATTTGACAACCATTTGTAAAAATCAAAGGTAATCACAGAGTAAAATATAATAGTCACCATTTGCTCTACTAGAAATATTCGAGAGTTTTGGAGTGGTTGGGATATATATTTTATAGGTATAATGAATGAAGAAATTCTTGAATTCTATACTTTGTCCATGATAAAGGGAAGAGTGAAAGCAGAAGAATAAAGGAACTAGGGATCACTTGAACATAGACCTTTGAATTTTTTTTCTCAGGAATCAGTATATGATCCTTGTGTTACCTGTTCTATTTGGCCAGTTTGTAACACTCCTTCCTCATCCCTCATTTTTATTAAATTTATTCAGTGGTTTTGACTGGTATGAGTCGCTCATTTCCCTAGGCACAATTAGACTTGGGTGCAGTTCAGTATCACTTCTTTATTAATACTCATCTCACTCAAACTCAGTTTATTTACAGCTGCCACTTCCTCAGTAGAGAAATGATCATGTCTTATGCCTTATTAGAGCTAGATCTGTTTTATCTCCAATGCCTTTCCACGGTAGTCATGAAGACGTGCAGCTCTATATCCTTTCAAGAGAACTTGCCAGTCAGCTATAAGGATTTCAGTTATCTGACACCATAGAATTGCTGGCTTTCAAGACCTACCAAAGTACTTGAGCTGAGGCCATCTACACTTTCTCAGGCAGCCTTCAGGCAGTCTGAGCACAATGGAGACACCAAGATCTGCTCATTTCTGCCCTCCATGATTCTGTAGGAAATCATTTTGCTGAGGCTCCCCTTGGAATTGTTGAGAATCTCTCAGAGAAGCTTCACAGGATGAGGTTTTTCCTTTCTTCTTCCTCTCTTTGCACGGATGTCATACTGCACCATGGTAAAGCCTTTTCCTGTCTACTCCTGCCCCCTCCTGTCTTTCACAGGCATTTTCCCTCAATAAATTTCTTGCAATTCTAATTCCATCTTGACATCTGAAGACCCAATTGACACACTCTCAGAATCCCTAATACCAGGGAGTTACTTAAAATTATTTGTGGAATAAATGGATAGATGGATGGATGGATAGATGGATGGATGGATTGATAGACCAGGAGAATTAGTCAGAAGTAAGTGTAAAGTTTTGTTGTTGTTTTATTGAGCTCTTTCATTAAGACATATAACATTATATTAGTTTTGGTTGCATAATATAATGATTCGACACATGTGTATACTGTGAAATTATCACCACAATAAGTCTAAATTAACATCCATCACCACATACAGTTACAATCTTTTTTATCTTATGATGAGAATTTTTAAGATCTACTCTTTTAGCAGCTTTCAAATATATAGTACATTATTATTAACTATAGTCACCATGCTGTATGTACATCCCCAGGACTTATTTATTTCATATCTGGAAGTTTATACCTTTTGACCACCTTCACCTGTTTCACCCAACCTCTGGCAACCACCAGTCTGTTCTCTGTATCTATGAGGTTTTATTTTTCTTTTTTTTTAAGATTTCACATACAAGTGTATTCATATAGTATTTGTCTTTCTCTGAATTATTTCATTAAGAGTAAAATTTTACACATGAAGAAGAAATAAAAGATCAACTTTATTTACTTTCTAAACTGGAGTAAAAATTATTCCATTCATTAAAAATACCCAGTCCCTGTCACTAATGTACTACCATCTATTCTTGACAGAGAGCTAGGGTAGTAATTCATAACATAAAATATCATAAAGAAAATATTATATATATTATAATTTCCCCATACCTTTTGCAATTTATAGCATGTTATATGGCATACATATGTGCCATATAACATGAGATATAATATAATCCACACAATACAACTGGAAAGAAATTGAAACTCAAAATGTTTAAATAAGCCAAAAGTAACACTAGTATCACTAGCAAGTGGTAATAATGAAATTTCTCTCTTCTTCTCTTTGATCCCAAAGATACAAGGGCAAGTCTCTTAGTAAGTCACATTTTGTTACTTTATGGTTTAAGTTAGGAATTAACCACAGTAGAGGAGATTAGGGTATAATGATAACTACATGTGTTGACTTTCTTTCATTAGACTGCAGGGCCTCTCATCTCTTAAACAGAGTTGTAAGAGAAAGTGATGTTATTTTCTTGATTTGCTGCTAGTAACACTTTAGTGTCACTTTCATTTAGTGGTAGGATATTTTTAAAAATGTTCCCCTACTTATCTCGTTTCTGCAATGTGACAAATGTCGATCACATTTCCACTTCAAATACCCCTACATTTGCTTTGGAATACTGCATCCCTAAACAAACACTGAGGAATTAAAGGACAATGTGATGGATGGCAGTTGTCTCTAAGTAAAAGAGTCTTAGAGCTCATGTAATTACACAAATGCTCATTTTGTTACACCCTGTATCCTAAATTTTTGAACAGATGCAATAAACGGTCAATTACTTCAGTGACTGGTAACACCAAGAAGCAAATAGGACCAAACATGTACTGTGTTTCCCTAAATAGACCTCTGCCTCCAAGCTGAAACAAAAGGCAGCAGTCTTGCCCTATCTACCATTTTTCAATTAATCATGAGCTAATCGACTTAACACGAAATGTGCTGGCTGTCTAACTCATTTTGAATTATCTTGCCAGAGCTGCCGGTGAAGCCACAGAGCTCTTCCCCATCACACACATGCTTGATAAATCAGTAAGTCAGTAAACGTAGCCTTGCTGGCGACATAAATCTGTCAATTTTATCCATGTTGTTGTAGACAGACACTAAGAATCTGGGCAGATAAATTGGTTTAAAAACACAGGATACTGGTGCATTTATTTTCAGAAGCAATTCCTTTTTCTGCCTCTGATTGTATTTGACTTTAAAAATAGCAAAACCTATTGAATGCCTGATAATGAAGGGATGTTGCTGATTACAAACAAGGGATACCAGTTTTGTCTCTGTTTTGTGAGTAGCACAGTGCTATTTATCTTCATATGCCCCGCTTAAATTTGAGAAATTTCTATTTCTCCAAAATAGTCACAGATGGTGGCAGGCAATTACATGATGCTGGATTTTCTTGAGCAAAGTCTTGGAATGCCAAACCTCACCCACTGACTTGCTGTGTGATTCACCTTGAAAGACCATTTTTACTTTTTTTTTTTTTTTTTTTTTGCAATACGCGGGCCTCTTACTGTTGTGACCTCTCCCGTTGTGGAGCACAGGCTCCGGACGCGCAGGCTCAGCAGCCATGGCTCACGGGCCCAGCAGCTCCGCGGCATGTGGGATCCTCCCGGACTGGGGCACAAACCCGTGTCCCCTGCATTGGCAGGCAGACTCTCAACCACTGCACCACCAGGGAAACACTGAAAGACCATTTTATTTGATGTTCTGCAACCCACAGCCTTGACATGGTTATAATTCCCACAGAGTCTCATGGCACCAGGAATCTGTCATTCATGGCAGCAGTAGTCTATCTTGGGCTATGTTAAGTCACATTCTTCTCTCTCTTTTTCTCTCTCTCACGTTATTTTATGAGGTAAAAAATATAATTGAGCTCAAAAGAAAGGTAATTTCCAGTCTGTTTTATCTAGTTGTGACATCTATATATTTTTCAGAAAGTTAAGTGACAAAACATGATTGAAACCAGTGTTAAAATAATTTATTGTAAGCAGGCTACTTTGGATAAAGGATGAATGACATCAAAACTGATGATTTAAATGCATTGTGCTTTAATGTTTCTATCTGGGGTGTGCATGCAAAGCCATGCTCACTAGAGGTGTCTTTGCTTACAACAACATACTCATTTTCATGTGTAATTACAAGGAGCTACTCAGGGTTTTAAAGTGGTGGAATACATTGATTAACCTAAAGAAAAATGGGAGTACTTTTTTGCAATATAGTTAAGCATTTCCCATAGTAGTTTATGATAGATGCATTTTAAAGGAATAAAATCATTTACTTAATTAATTTAGCTGAGCACCCTATTCACTTGCTGCTAAGGGTGTAACGTCAAGAGGGTAAGTAATGCTTTTTGCCTTTCTTTAACATAAAATCTGTCAGCAGAAAAAATATATGCATGCAATTGCCAAAAACAAACATAAAACTAATTCAGTGGACCTGATAGGGTTCATTCTATTTTGAGTTAGTCAAGGAAGGCTTTGAAGAGAGAGTTGATGATGGATAGAAAAGATAAAATAGAAGCATTGCACTAG
This sequence comes from Monodon monoceros, assembly GCF_005190385.1. Classification (NCBI taxonomy): domain Eukaryota; kingdom Metazoa; phylum Chordata; class Mammalia; order Artiodactyla; family Monodontidae; genus Monodon; species Monodon monoceros. The sequence goes on along the minus strand of NW_021703777.1, from coordinate 80,159,298 downwards.
TGACCCACAGGCAAAATCTGGCTTGAAGATTGTAAGATATATACATTTCCTGATTTGTACATTTTTACTGAAAATTTTAAAACACTGCATACTAAGTGTGTGTGTTTGTGTGTGTGTGCATACAGATATTTATACAGATACATGCATAAAACTTGTTTGTAGCAGATCAGATATAAGATGTAAAAGTAATATGGAAAAAAATTCCAAACTTGTATCCTCTTCCTGGCTGATTGTTGCCCTATAATAGAACAGTACCAATACTACCAAACACTGAGTTTTTATTTTTATTTTTTAATTAATTAATTTTTTATTGAGGAATAGATTTACAATGTTGTGTTAGTTTCAGGTGTACAGCAAAGTGATTAAAAGATATTTATTTATTTATTTATTTATTATTTTTCATATTCTTTTACCATATAGGTTATTTCAAAATATTGAGTATAGTTCCCTGTGCTGTTGAGTAGGTCCTTGTTGTTTACCTATTTTATATATAGTACTTTGCATATGCTACTCCCAAAATTCTAATTTATTCCTCCCCCCACCCCACTTTTCCCCTTTGATAACCATAAGTTTAGAAACTGAGTTTTAGCCACGATCAAGGCCAGATCTCATCTGTAGGCCACTATTGTAGTCATCTCTATGTTTTTTTTTCTTTTCTATTTTATAGTTAAGAAATAATTTAATAAGAAGTACTATTATAAAAAAAAATTAACTTGCAGAAAAAATTGGCTTCCAATTTTAGAAAGATTGATTTACAGAAGATATCAACCCTTCGATTGTAAAATCTGTGTAAAGAATTAACATTAATTGCAGTTTGGTATAGAGTTGTAGCATGCACAGTGAGTAAGGGAATGGATTCAGGAGCTAGAGAATCTGGGTACAAACCTCAGTTCTACCCCATGCTAGATGTGTGATCATGAAAAATGATTTAATTTCTCTTTCCCTCTTACATACAATGGGATAATAATGGTAGCTCTCATAGGTTTGTTCTAAGTTTAAATGGATTAATCTGCTAAAGGGAGAGTGTCTAGATCAAGCATGTCTTTGTGAAATAAATATACATCTCAGAATCCTTGATGTCCACATAGATGTTATGAATCTCCAACAATGGGATGGAGTGTGCACTATTTCTTAAACTAGTTGTCCATATAGTGTATTTTTAGGTTACTAGATCATGAATCACAGATGTTCTACTGTACAAGTTGGAAATACTGGGAAAGGGGATAAACCGAGATTATTTCTCAGTTTTCTTCCAAAATTTCTTCTAGAAATCTGTGAGACAACCACAAATGTAGCAAAGGAGACATCAGTAACAGAACGTGATCAAATATCAAATAAATTGCAACAGATGGTAACAGATGCTATAACTTTAAGCACCAGTACTATGTTTCTCTTTCTCTCTAATTTGTATTATTTTTATTGAATTAAGAACTCCTGACACCAAGATTCTTATAGCAGACCTACTTACCAAGGTCCCATGATCAGAATATCAAATGAGACATTATCATTTGATAATGGTAAAATTAAAGCAGGCAAATTAAAGCTTCTACTTATCAGGTGACCACAAGCAGTCTCTGCAATGGTTTTGTCTTCCCTTTGCATGTTCCTCTGACACAAAGAATTCCAAAGCCTGGGTGTCTAAAGAATGGTTAGTATTTACTAATAAAGCTCACTGTGTACATACCATATATATCATCATACCAATAAAAAAGAAATCATTAAAGGACCCAAATAATATAAACTGTGATTCATATTTGAAGGGTAAGTGTTTCATAAGATGTGTTCATTCCAGGACAGGCTGATTGAGAAGCACTATTCTGGCATCCAGGTTTGAAGAGACAGGGGAATTTTAATGGATAATTTTGGTAAGCTGAATTTTGAAAGAAAAAAAAAAAGTATAATTGAGGTAGGCAGAACACAGAAGAGAACTGGGTGCTTTGAAGAGAACCGAATTACAAAGGTAAGAAAAATAAAAGTTTGGGAAAGTATCAATAGACAACTTGTCCGGAAGTGGAGTGTTAATATAGAATTGAAGATAACTGTGGTGGTATAAGTACTTAGAGTCAGAGCACAGGTTCAATATCAGTATTTATTTGTTCCCTAAATTTTTATAGTTTTGAGCCCCTGTTATGTGCAAGGCACTCTGCTGGAAATTTTATAACACCCAACATCAGGTGTTGCAAATGCAAGAATTTTTTATCCATAGCTCCTAAAAAAACCCAGCAATTCACAGCAAATTTACCTTGATTTGGGAGAATCAGATTCACTATTGTTACTGTATTTTAGATCATTATTCTCTTATGTTCTGATTATGTTTGATTTATAAATGTGGGTGAGAAACACTACAACAGAAAAAATTTAAAAATTAGCTCAAGCTGGTCATGTATTTTAGTTAGACAATCTCTGGTCAAGGTTTCAGTGACATAATAACATTTACTCTTCATCAATGTCAACCTGTTGTCTTCATGCTCTCTGCTGACAACATTCATATTTCATTGTTACACTGACCTTTGGAACATTGTTCACCAGGCATTACTCTGAAAGTGAGATTGTCTCACCTCTTGGGGTTGGTACCAATGTCTCAATGTATTGACTACCTTTTCATAGGGTGTGAAAAGCTTAAATGGTGAGAAAGGGCAAAGAGTTCTTTCATACACTAACCTTGGTTTACTCTGCTCTTTTTTCTCGATTGCTAGTAATTTTGATGCTATTGGTAACACTGTCATTATTCGTTTGGGTAAGGGAATTCAAGGGTTGCTCAAATTATTTATTTTGAAAATCTGAGTTTTATTAACAGATAAATTTTATTTCTATGTTTCATGTTTCTGCCAAGGCTGCTCAGTAGCCACATTATAATTCAAAATATTCAGTCAAGTCCTCATGGGCCACATGTACAGTCAGAGTAAGTTAAAATGTATACCTCTCCCTCCCCTGATAATTTGAAAGGCATATTTTTTAGACCCAATGGAAAAATGAGCCTCAACAATATTAGGACAAGGAGATTTCATACTGATAAAAGATAATAATGTGCTTATCTTTGAGAGTGGTGTGCAGAGAAAAAAAGTAGAAGAAAATAAAAGCTATTTTTTATATTGGTAAGGGACACACATCAATTTCTATTAATAAATTACCACATGCTGGTTCTCTTCAATGTCATTTTATAACTTATAACTGCCATTATACATGGCCAAAGAGGTAGTTACTTTATTTGACAGTTCATGGATCTCCTGAGCCTTGCTGAGCTACCCATGGTGGGTGAGCAGTCATTCAAAGACCCTGTCCCTGGGATTATTAAAATTTATGCTTTTCCAGGAGAGAATGTTTTCAGTATAAAATTGAGCGTTACCGGCTTACATGGAACATCCTTTGCTTCTACAATTAATGTTAAAACTGGAAAAGATTTTCAGAGGCACATATATACAATGGAATATTACTCAGCCATAAAAAGAAATGAAATTGAGTTATTTGTAGTGAGGTAGATGAACCTAGAGTCTGTCATACAGAGTGAAGTAAGTCATAAAGACAAAAACAGATACCGTATATTAACACATATAAATGGAATCACAGGGAGATCAGCTTGGTGCTTTGTGACCACCTAGAGGGGTGGGATAGGGAGGGTGGGAGGGAGATGCAAGAGGGAGGAGATATGGGGATATATGTATATGTATAGCTGATTCACTTTGTTTTAAAGCAGAAACTAACACACCATTGTAAAGCAATTATACTCCAATAAAGATGTTAAAAAAAAAAAAGAGTACAGATAAGAAAATACACTGGATTAAGAGTCAGGAAATTTTATATACAGCTAAACTTTAACCAGATTTGTGACCGTGCATGTGTATTTTAAGCCCACTGTATTTCACTGTCCTTATTTATAAGCTAAAGAAATTGTAAAAGATATAATTTTAAAATCTAAAATTACGTGACATGTCTGTTATAAGCCAAACTGGAATTGACCGACCAACATAACATAATTTGGGGTCTAGAGAAACACAGGAGCTCCTGCAGCCCCATGGGTTATCTGGAAATGAGTTGGTACACACCGTTTGGCATATAATTAAAGGCAAAGGCAACCATCCTAAGGTTTCAGTCGCTCATCCAGGAATCAGTAGACTCCCAAAGACCGGCCTCAAACTAGTTATGGCCTGGTGTGCTGTTTTGAAAATGTATTAATCTCAGAAGAGAGCAAAAACCAGATTCTGAAATGAACTATGGGAGAGCTGAGAAAACTTATTTTCTTTCTGAATTTTTATTTTCTAAGGCACATAGAACAATAGAAAATTATAACACATTTTCAGAGAACTATAAACCAGATTTAAGTGAAAATTAAAGTCATGTAGTTATCTTCATTTTTTAAAAAAAATCATGTACAATAAACATTTCTCTTATAGAGTTTCTGTTGAGGTAAAATTCTATGCCTCTGTTTATAATAGTCAAACATGAAAACAAAACAGAATGGAAGAAAAAGAAAAGAAGGAGAGGGAAGGAAAGAAGGAAGGAGACTAAAGAGAGGGAGGAAAGGAAGGAGGGGGGGTGGCAGGAATGGAGAAAGGGAGAAAGAGAAAGAGAGAAACAGCAAGAGAGAGAGAGAGAGAGAGCAGTTTCAATCTGCTTAAAATGACTCTTATTTGAAATTTCTTAACCTGTATATTAATGTGAAGAAAGTGGATCTCTCCTTTTACCAATAATAAAATTATATTTTATTTTATACATGTAAATAATTAAGGAAATAATAAAATCACATTTTACTTCTGGTAAATATTTGCTTAAGTAAACTATATCCATTAAGCTGTATTTACTGAGTTTGCTGTATTCAGAACACTTTAAAAGGCAGAGTGCTGTAATGTTCAAAGATTATTGTAGTGTATTGCATTTTGCATTCCCAAGATAGAATTTTTTCCACAAATGCCCTTTTTAAGCACAGCATATGCTCTGAGGGCCCCTGTAAGAATTTAAATGAGAATTCTTCAGAAGAAATTGTGTTTCAGAGTGTTAACATTTAAACCTCTACTAATCCCTGAATAGCACCAAATATCTTTTCTTTTGAATCAGGATACCGTATTATGCTCAAAGAAAGCAAAAATGAGCAAGTAGCTTAGAAGGAATAAATATAAAGCATTTAGGTAATTACAGATTTCTGGTCTTGTCACCAAAACAGAAGTTACTCTAGCTGTAGGATTTTTGTTATAAATTCTGATTTTCCTATGGAATATAGCCTGAAAACTACTTTTATTTTCAACTGAGATGAAAATTGTCATAAAGGAACTTAACTAATAAAAAATGTTTGATTAATTTCTACTCTGCTGTTTTTGGCAGGTAGGGGACTAATTCCTAAAATTGAGTTTTAAGCCATTTTATGAAGATAAGTTACTAAAGATTAAATCCTTTGTGGTGTTTGCCTTTTCTTATGACTTAAACATGGATTCTTTTCATGAAACAATGCAAAAAAAATTTTAATGGTCTTATTTTATGAAGTTCACTAGGAAATGCGTATATTTTAACACATAGAGATATAGAAAATATTTACATTATTGAATAACTTTGATAGAAGCTATTCAGTAAATGGCTTAAATGCATTATTTTTTCTCATTTAGTCTACTACAGTACAGAGGGAACATTCTCCCATCAGTATTTTAATTTCATTTTTTTGCAGATGTATCTTGAGATTTGGTGAAGTAACAGGAAACATTATACATATTTATGTTTCATTTGTCTCAATGTCATCATATTTGATATGCAACTGACAAGGGATAATGTCACTATGCAGGAATAAACAACTTCATGTAATCATACTACGATAGGAACAGAAAATATATGCTGCAATTTCTGTGCTATTTCTCCATTTGACAATGGCACCAGCACTGAGATAAAATTCAAAGTGAATGCTGTAAGCAGAGTTGAAAGTTTTACAATGCTTCCTGAAATAAATGTCACAAAATTTGATATATGCAACACATACTACTCATACGTAAATTAGCATATGGGGAGTGTATGTGAATCACTGTTTCTGACATTTATTTCATGATGCTTTATAAAATCTTTCAACTCTGCTTATTTTTCTTTTTATTTCCTTCAAATGAACAAATCTTTCTCAATTATAAAGAAAAGTTCACATTAAAAGTACTGCCAGGGCTTCCCTGGTGGCGCAGTTGTTGAGAGTCCACCTGCCGATGCAGGGGACACGGGTTCGTGCCCCGGTCCAGGAAGATCCCACATGCCACGGAGCAGCTAGGGCCGTGAGCCACAGCCACTGAGCCTGCGCGTCTGGAGCCTGTGCTCCGCAACAGGAGAGGCCACAACAGTGAGAGTCCCACGTACCACAAAAAAAAAAAAAAAAAAAAAGTACTGCCACACTGGGTATCTCGCTTATTTGAAGTGGTCTTAAAAGAATGCCCTAGTTTTCATTTGAATAATTCTATGTCTCTATTTAATTTTAACTTCTGGGCTTCCCTGGTGGCGCAGTGGTTAAGAATCTGCCTGCCAAGGCAGGGGACACAGGTTTGAGCCCTGGTCTGGGAAGATCCCACATGCCACGGAACAACTAAGCCCATGTGCCACAACTACAGAGCCTGAGCTCTAGAGCCCATGAGCCACAACTACTGAGCCCACATGACACAACTACTGAAGCCCACGTGCCTAGAGCCCGTGCTCCACAACAAGAGAAGCTGCCACAATGAGAAGCCCTCACACTGCCCCGAAGAGTAGCCCCAGCTCGCCGCAATTAGAGAAAGCCTGTGCCCAGCAACGAAGACCCAATGCAGCCAAAAATAAATAAATAAAATAAATACATTAATTAAAAGTTAAATAAATAATTTTAACTTTTGAATAATTATCACTTTTAACTCCCCTTGTTGTTTCAACATATAAAACTGTGTCATTTTTAACTTTAGTCCCTATTACCCTCCATTCTAATCAAAATTCCATTTTAAAAAGAAATTTTTCTTTGTTTTTCCCTTAGAAAATTAATCATCTCACCATTTCCTACATATTAATTGGCTGTATTTTATTCAATTATTTAAGGTTATGTTCCAAAAAGTTTTGTGACTGACTTCTTTACCTAAGACCTTATGTTATAAGACAGAGAAGGCTTAAATAGAAAGGCAAGACATCCCGTTTCTTCAAGGATCTTGAGATCCCTTCTAGGAAATTAGAAAAATATTTAAATAATAGAAAAGAGGAAAGAACATCATTTATTTTCTAAGATTATCATAGTGAATTGAGTGGTCTTAAAGTTGGTTATTACAGGAGAACTTGAAAAATAAATAGCATTTTATGTGTTATTTTTTCCCCTAAAATATAAGAAAGTCATCATGGTAGTAAAATTCTGGGGAAAAACTGTAAATAAGAGAATAAAATAATGCACAATGGCTCATAGCATGAATGTGTATAAAACTTTAAAATAAATCTTGGGTGGTACATAAGATACTATCATAATATACTATTTTGTTCTCTTTTTATTCACCATAACTTTCAGTTATGACCATTTCCAATGAATGGGGCTTCAGAAGCAATGAATAAAAGATGTTCTAAATGAAGAAAAAATTTAAGCAATGTTCAGAATACAGGAAATGTGTTTGGAAAAGAACATTTAGGGGGCTTCCCTGGTGGCGCAGTGGTTGAGAGTCCGCCTGCCGATGCGGGGGACACGGGTTTGTGTCCCGGTCCGGGAAGATCCCACATGCCACGAAGCGGCTGGGCCCGTGAGCCATGGCCGCTGAGCCTGCGCATCCGGAGCCTGTACTCCGCAACGGGAGAGGTCACAACAGTGAGAGGCACGTGTACCGAAAAAAAAAAAAAAAAAGAAAGAAAGAAAAGAACATTTAGGCTAGTTTGTATAAATTGAGGTGTGGTAAGATTTGAGTGGAGAGGAAGTTAGGGAGGCTCTTAAATCTAGTACAGCTAAAATTATGTCTAATACAGGTAGAGATGGAGAGTCAATGAAAGATTTCAAGTAGGATATATTAGGAAAAAAGTATAATTTTGGAGATTTAATATGACAGTGATTTTTAGAATTCATTTGTTCACCTGAGAAGTATGAAAGCTGTTAGGCAGCTTTCAAGAGTCCAGAAAAGAAGCCAGAAGATGAACTCAACTTTGTGGTTGTACCATAAATGGAGAAATGAATCAGTTTGTCCTGTGTAACAAGGGAATTATAACAGTATCTACTTTAGTTTTTGCAATGATGATATAAGATGTTTTAGAGAATGTTTAAAAAATTGAATAACTGGCACATGGAAAATAAAACACAAAACTTCCCTTCATTAAAAAAAAATTTTGTTCTTGTTATTTTAATAGTTATAATGATAAAAAGGTTATGGTGTTTTTAGGATTAGAAGAAAATGGAGTAATACTTTGGTCCGAAATTGAGAAAAGTGAAAAAAAAAAATGGCTTCAAGTCTGTGTGGGTGATTAAAAGAATGTGCCATTAACAAATAATGAAGATAGAAATGGGCCTTGTTTTAACGATGCAGTTCAAACGTTAATTTTTTATATGCTAAGTTTGAGACAACATAAGTGAATAGAAATAGAGCTTTTTATCAAGAGTAGAAATGTGGATCTTGCAGACACTATTACCTTTCATAACAATTCAGAGCTCCTCCACGAAAGAGGATTATACATTCTAGCTTTGTTGAACACAGACTTGACTTCCTTTGGCCTATGGATTTTGTGTAGAAGTGACATGTAGTGGCCTTGAGTGGAAGCTTCAAGAACCAGCATATGCTCTTCTTCTTTCCCTGTTCCAGGTAAATGATGCTCTACCAACTCTAGTTCCTAAATTAGACTCACATCAGAAAGACCTACAACTGGACCAGATGGACATATAGCAAAAGTAGAAATAAATCTGTGTTGTTTTAACACAGTAAGATATTGGCATTGTTACTGCAGCACAACTTAGCCTGTCCTAACCGATATACGTATTCAGGAAGAGGTAGATAAGAAATAAAAATTGTAAGAAGGAGATGATCAACATTGTCAAAAGTTATCTACTCTAAAAGGATGACGTCAGAAAAAGATATTTAGCATGTACAGGATACCAATCATCTGATTTTTCATTAATCACAGGGGTGACAGATTGCAAGTGTTAAAGAATGAAAACATTGTCTTTCCTCATTTTCGTTGTTATTAATTAGAAGGCAGGTGCCATTCTGATACTTGTTTCTTGTCTTGCTTCATTTTGTCATACATTTCTCTGGAGCTTTGAAGATGTTCTTTTGGTCTGCAATGTTCTTAAATTTCATAACACAATTTGCTTTGGATATATTCCTAATATTCAGACATTGGAATTCCAGAGCTAATCCTCTAAATTTGTTTTAAATAGTATTTTATGTTATATTTTGTCCTTCTTTTTCTGTTTTTGCTCTATTTCAGTTAGTCTTCCCTCAATTATATCTTCTCACTTATCTGCTGAATTATTTTTTAGTTGTGCTATAATCTTAATTCTACAAAGTCTTTATTTTAATTCTCTGAGAGATGTATATATCATTCTTCTTTCTTAGAGGTAATTTATTTAAGATTCCTCAGAATCTTAATGACAGCTTCTGTGAAATCATCTCTGTTCTGGGACGTGAGAATGAGAAGAAGATTGGTCAGAAGTCTGAATACATTCTACTGAGCTACACCTTTTGGCCACTAGTCCAGATTTCCTTTATTTGAATGTTTCCATTTATCTCCAGGAACATAGGTGGAACAGTTCCCCAACAGTGATGAGCTGGGGAGGAGATCTGGGTATTCTTAAACTCCAAAACATTTATTTAAATTTCAGACAACTTCCCTGACTTTTCAGGGTATCCCAATTCTTCTACTTCCTGAAGGTTCCATGGGTAAATCAGTTTACTTTTTGGCTTTCCTCATTGCTAACTCAGATTCAACATCCTTAGCTTCACTGAATAATTTGGTATTGTCGACCTGCTTTCCAGATCCCAATAATTTATTGTAAATTATTTTTCTTTGCCTTTAGGGTTTATAGAAAAACAAGTTAAAACTTCATTTTTTGAGAAATTTCAAGAAGTGATGGTCCAGAAGTTTCCTTTTTTCTTTCTTTCTTTTAAAAACAATTTGAGATCTAATTCATGTATCATACATTTATTTATCAAACCAAATCATTGGTTTTTAGCATATGCATGGAGTTATGCAATCATCACCACAATCTAATTTTAAACATTTTTATTAGCTATTTTTTTATGGAACATTTGTATGTGAGTATAAATATATATACACATAGTCTCATATTTATATATTCATACATATACATGAATAAACACTGATATATGTACATATGTGTATCTATGCATATATGTAGAGAGACACAATATGCTTGTGTATGTATATATAGAGACATTTATGTGTATACATACACACTCATTTATTCCAGTGTCAATAAATCATTTTAATCTCAGTAGATTTTATTAGCCAGCCATTTCACTCAGTAAACAATTTATCCCATATTTTGGTTGTACTCATTGACTTTCAGGAGTGCAACTTAAGTTTAAATTTGACTGATTACGTTATTTTAATGTCCTGACTTGTATTTCCATGTGTATGTGCATATATATATATATATATATATATATATATATATTTAATTTTAATTTTTTCTGAGAAGTTTATGTTCATTTATTTGCCATTTATAGTAAATTTTTTTTCCTCAAAATTGTCATATTTGTTTCATTTTTAGGACAATCTTTTGGTAATAGTTTAGATATGAGCTATATTTCATTTTTTTATAAAATAAATTTATTTATTTATTTACTTTTTGATTTTGGCTGCTTTGGGTCTTCGTTGCAGCACATGGGCTTTCTCTAGTTGCAGCGAGTGGGAGTACTACTCTTTGTTGTGGTGCATGTGCTTCTCATTGCAGTGGCTTCTCTTTTTGCAGAACACAGGCTCTATGTGCACGGGCTTCAGTAGTCGTGGCACACAGGCTTAGTTGCTCTGCAGCATGTGGGATCTTCCCGGACCAGGGCTCGAACCCAGGTCCCCTGCATTGGCAGGTGGATTCTTAACCACTGCACCACCAGGGAAGTCCCCTATACTTCATTCTTAAGAATCTATCCTTTTCATAAATGTTTAGAAATACTTTACTAATATTGATATTAAATCATTATGATATCAGCTTTACACATTAATTTTTATGATTTTAAAGCTTATTTTGGTTTATGACATGTAAAAGTTAGCAATGAATTCTAAAATATTTAGCAAAGTTTATTTTTTCTATTTTTCCACAAATCACAAATTAATTTAATTTAGAATATAAAGTCAAATCTTCCATTATTTAAAGAATCTGTATGTTAGTTAGAGATTAAAGTTTCCTGTGTTCAAATAAAGATATATACCTCTTTATATAAAACGACTCATGCTAACAGATTCTATTACTGTTAATACTTCAGTATATTTTATTAGCCATGTTTTATAGCATATATGGCCTCCCATATTTTTGTTGTCACCAGCTGATTTTCAGACGGATAACTTAGGTTTAAGTCTAGCTGATAGTATTATCTGTTTAATATTGTGATTCATATGTCCTGTTGCAATCCCCCCTCCCCACAATTGTATTCAATGTAACATACTATGTGGAACCCTAAAGCTGGAAAATAGATTATGGCCAAGTCTCTTTATCTACTTTATAATAAGAAAAACTTACATAAGCTTTGGAAAAATAATGAAGTAATGAACTTGTGCTTTAAACTTTTAAATTAAATTTAATTTTAGTATATAAGAAAAGATCACACAGAAAGAGGTGATTTGCCCATCCTGCATGCCCTGGATACTTGAGTTATGACGATCATGAATGCGACAGTCAGCAGAATGACTGATTACATGGTTTTCTATACTCTTTCAAAGAAAAGAATTTTGAGACCAAAATACAAGTGATTAATTTGGAAAAGTTATCTATTTATAGAGTAATAGGGCAATGTGTGTAACAGAACATGATATTTACTGCCCTATCATAATTTATATATTTTTATTACTAAGAACTTAAAATGGAAGGATAAGAAGTGTTTTACTAAGGAAAAGGTGCTAGAATAAACTAATAAAGTGTAGTGTACCATATCAAAACATTTAATAGGCAAGTAGATACTAATTTCTGGTGTGTATACTTTTCTAGAAACATTTTTTCCCCATATATCCCTAATCTAAATTTGTTGATATTGTTCATTTTAAACTGGAGGGGAAAATATGTCCCTTGTAAAATCTGTCTGATTTGTGACTTAGTATTTAATTTAAATCAAGAGAAAACAATATTTATAATCACCTACTAATTGTAGGGCACAATGTCAGTATTAAATTACATGTATTTAATGAAAATGTGTGTCTAAATGTAAGATAGTTGTGGAGAAGCGCTAAACATGCATCAGTTATAGTCAAAATGCAGACTAATTTTATTTTAAGAGATATTCATACTAGTTTTAAAGGGATGATCAAGCATGGTCTGAATACATTAGAGAGAATAAACAGCCTGCAAAATTCATTATTCTTCAACTTCATTCTAAATTTTAATATTTTTATTGTTTGAGTACTAGCTGTATTTCTGAAGTTCAGCTTCTGGAAATTCCATCAAGAGTCGCATCTGTGTAGTCATAATATATGTTCATTGAAGGAAAAGATTTTTAGAAGACTCATGAAGCTTTAGAAATTTAGCACAAAAGTGTCCCTGATGGTAGAAATGCACTCTTCATAAATGAGCACTATGAGTGGATGAAACAGTACATCACAGAAGATCAATAACCAGCATGATGTACTGTCTCATGGCAAACTTTCTCTTCTCAGTGTAACATACAGTAAATCAATAGAAAAGTAATTCTAAGCAAAGAGTCACTGACAAATAATTATATTTGAGTTATTTCCACAGATATTTTCCCTCTAGTATTTTAGTTCAAACACCCAGAAAAAAGCAAAGCAATAAAATTTAATCAGGCAACGGAGAGTTTGGAATACACTTGACCTACCTCCCATGAAAATACTAACTTAATTATTTTGTGTAAGAGGTTCTCCCTTTCTCACTCCTGATAATTGTGTTTTCTTAGTCAGTACCATATATAGACCAAGAACAACAACCCAACGGAATACGATTTCTTTTCAAACTTTACTCAGTTATGCGAAACACATATATAGAACCCCTCCTTCTGTTTTAGACTTAGTGTGAAGTGCTGAGGATACAAATAAAAAAGAGATAGATAGGCATCACTGTTTTCAAGGTGTGGTACTCTAGGGGGCGATACACCGCTAGAGGGTGCAGCAAGTTGGCTTCTAAGCATTAAAAATGACTTTAGAAAGGAGAGAAAGTCTAAAGTGGTATTAGAAGAAGGAATGAGAAGTCAATGCCAGGTATATTCCAAGAAGAGTGGAAGATAGAGGGGACAGTAAGGGCAAATGCACATGCTGGCAGACAACTATGTTATAGAATACTGTTCATGTTGTTTATGCTAAAGGTTCACCAAAACTAAGGAGCTACCTTCTTAATAAAGCTCAGAGAGGAGTCAGTGAGGTCTTACCTTTCTCATAGCGAGATGCTGGCATATCTGCCACACTTCAATCATTGGAAGAAAATTGTGATTGGAAACAATTTTCTTAATTGTATTGGAATTGGACACTTGTCATATGATTGGCCACTCAACATCAAAATAACTTATTTGGAAATTTCCCCACTGTATGAATCTTTTGGGGAAACAGACTTCATCTCTCATGATAGTAGCTCCTTCAGCCAAATCTTCATGTTTGGTGCAAGCACATGACATGACTGAGTCAATAAGACACTGTGACCTAGCATGTTTATTCAATAGCTAATGACACAAGAATAAGGATGGTGGACAATTCATTGTAGTGGTAGCTGTGGAAGTGGTATTACTATTAAGTTATCAAGAGTTCCTTGCAAATGGTGCTCTCAAGTACTGGCAGCATCTAGAGTAAAAGCTATGGTATGTGGTATCCAGCAGTGGCAATGGTGGTTCTCACCAGATGGCTCTCCCTGGGCTGATTTGTGCTGGAAGGTTACCTTCCCAGCCATGTTCTACAACTGTCTAATTTCCCAAGCCTGGTTCTTCACCACTCCCACTGATGTTCTAAACCACCATAAATCCTTTCAAAAATTTATTTTATTCTTTAAAATGATCAAAGATAAATATTTATATCTAAAAATCTGACTTATTTAAATCTCACAGTGTGACTGCTGACACAAGTGCTCACAGCTTAATGGTGCAATTTGATTGACTTGTAGCATACACAGTCTTTATACAAATGCTTAATCCCACTCAAACATCCCTGCATGGCCCCCTTCATACTGATTCTCAAATGATATCACACATGATACATAAAATCTTCCCTATTTACATTATTTTCTCTGCAGTATCATTGGGGAAGAGTCAAGTACACACTAGGGCTTGTGCAGGTAAGAAAGGTGGATGAAAGGCATCACAAATAATAAAGTTAGTTGGATTTTCAACCTAGCAGATCAGAGTGCTTGGAGAACATAGCATATAAGGGTAAGTCACTGGAGATAAGGCTGGCAAAAGAGTTAACAAGGGTTAGATCAGGAGGAACAGTTTATTAGGCTATGAGAATTGGATTTAATCCTGTAGACCAGTACTTCCTAAAGCTTAATTGACTATAAATCTTCCACAACTATAATTTTTTTTTAAAAGTAACAAATCATCGAATCTCAACTATGGTGATTAAGATTTAATTAAGATTATGCACAGAAGTATGCATTTAAATTAAGCACCTTTAGTAATTTGAAATAACTAATCTAGTAAAACATATTGAGGAACTTCACTTAGGTTTTATAACAACTCACTTATCCATTCATTTATTCAGTCATTCAAAACACTTTTATTAAAATCTTAGTATGGTTCTAGGCATTGGAGATATGGTCGTTAATGCATTAGGCAGGCACCAGCCCTTGCATAGCTTACATTCTAGTATGTTATGTGTAATGGCAGTAGGGGGGAGGGGAAAAACAATAAATAAATTAAAATCTTAAATGTTTATACTTTATAGAAAAGTAAAGCAAAGTAAGAGTGAATTGGATGGTGGACTTAATGTTTTAGGGTTAATCAGAAAAAGAGCATCTTTATAAAGATTTGAGAAAAGATGGTAAATGTACAAGGGAGGAAACCATATACTGGAGAGAAGAACAAGTACATATGCTTGGAATTTGGAGCGTGTTTGGTGAGTCTGAAGAAGAATAGCAAAAAAAAACAATGTAACTACAGGTAGACAAATATAAACTGCTAGCTGGGGACCAGATCTGGTCAGCACCCCTTGGGAATATTGGGGTATTTTGTCTTTATTTTGATTGAGATGGGAAATTATTGGAAGATCTCCATCAGAGGCTAGACTTGATTCTACTGTCACGTAATGAGACAAAGGACACTCACTATTTAGGCCACATGATGCTCAAATGAAGAGTGTGGTTTGAGGAAATGAATATAGTCTTTCATGGTACAGGAGAGAGGGAAAACTTATGGATACAGATGAAAGTGGGTTAGTAGATAGAATTAATGGGATCACGTGGACATGTTCTTCTGAATGGTTCCCTTTTCTCAGTAAAATAGAAAACAGCATTACTATTGAGTGTGTTACCCCTGAGACAACGTTGAAGAGAGAAAAAAGTATAAACTTCTGAGATAAATGAGTCAATACATGGACTAAGAGCATGCAGTAGACTTGTTGGGCAACACTAGGGTGAGCTTGTAATTTGACATCATAAATGTTAAATGGGGTCAGTTATCATGTTTGTGATTTCTCCCCAGCAAACTCCAACTCTGCTTCTACTGGCACAGAGTAGACAAAGACCTAAATTTAACCTGAGCAATTTTTTTTTCCCCAGGTGAGGTAAATGAAGGGAGAAAAGTACAAAAGGAGTTGGAACATACATAAAAATTACTGAATTTAATAATAAGCCATGAAATCTTTTAAGCTGGATGTAAAAGGAATTGAGGACATCATAAGCTGAGTGACATAGAAAATGAGATAGGATCCATATACTGTAGGTGCTGGTGAGTAAAATAATTATAGAATTTAGGATTCTGGAAATATCAAACTGGAAATATTTGAGGTGTTGGATTAAGATGCTAATGCTTAAATATTAAATTATGAAGAGATTCCAGTTACTATGGATGTCAAAGACTCAGATATAAATGTGGAAATTAGGGGGTGTAAAGTAGAGCACAAAGTCATAGGAGGAAGACTTCAAGTTAGTGAATGGCCAGGGTAATTGAGGAATCATCTATGTGAGTAATGCAATCACCAAGAATTACCAAGAATAATGACAGGAGTAACATTAGAGAATGAGACACTGAATTAGAAGAAAAAAAAATCAAGGAATGAGGCATAGTGACCAAAATCTGTAGACAATAGCAATATGGAGGGATCCACATTGCAAAGAGAATAATATATGCAAGCTTCATATAATTTCATTAATTAAGTTCATTTAAATTATAATATGTTACTGCTTTTGAAAATGAGGGATTGAACACCTTCCAAAAACACTTCCAGCTCATCAATGGAAAACTCAGAAAATATTTTTATTTGGATGTGGGCTTGGTAAGGGGAGGGTAAGAGGTGAACAATTTAATAGTCTTTAGAGCTTAATGGAAGTACCTGTTTATGGAATAATTTATAAATTTATGGCTTGGTTTTTCTTGAAGAAATTTATCACTAATATTTCTCTCATGATTAAGAGTTTCAATAGAGATAGTTATTCAGCTGGAAAATTAATAAAGAGAGAAAGGAGAAAGGAAAAGATGGACAAATAGAGAATGTGAAAACAAAGAGTAACTATAAAAAGATAACGAAAGGAAAGAGGAAAGTAAAGAAGTAGGAAGGAAGAGAAGAGAAGAGAAAGAAACGTGGTGAAGGTAGATGATGAAACCCAGGAAAATGTGAAGGAAACAGAAGGGAGGTTTCCCATAGCTTATTAGGCAAGAATTGAAGTAGACAGAGGAGAAGGAGGGTTAATTAGTATTCAGTACTTTAGAGAAAGGATTTTCTGAGGTGGAATTATCTGAACCGTGAGCAGTGAGAAGCAGAAGAAAAGTGGTGCACAGCATGTGTGTGATGCCAGGACAGGCACACTGTGGGAAAGTATCATTAGATCTGACAGTTTCCACTCCTGGCATCAGACTGCACAGCCAGCCCAGGACAGCTTAATTGTCATTGTCTATACCGGGGTGTGGCAGAGCAATACTGCACTAGGCTGGGAGAGGGAGAGCATTGAGAATTGACTGCAGAATTTCCACAAATCAGGTTTTTGTAACTTCATGAAATGGTTCATATAGTTGAAAGCTTAATGTTCTTTTTCATTAGTGTCAATAAGAGTTTAAGTAGAACAAAATTAAAAGAATCTATGCAATAGAAATTACTATAAAACTGTGCATTCTCTAACGTCTTCAGAGTTTATATATTATCACAATCTGGCATTGAGAATAGTGTGATTCTTTTTAATATTCAGTATGATACATGACAGAAATTTTACAAAGCAATGTCATATTCATTTATGACTTTGTATTTTAAACATATTTTAAATTGTTTTTGACATCTTCCCCATATGTAAGGTTCATACATGTGAATCAAATAAACAGAGGGGAATGCATTGAAAATTCATGCTAACTATGCAAGAAATAATGGTTACAATTCTTAGATAAATGATCCTTAGCATGATTAAGACTGAAATAATTTAGAAAAAGAATGGACTGAACCATGGAAGAATCACTTAGGAAATACATATCACCTAGGTTTTTTGTTTGCAAACTCCAAAAACCGGATTGTAACTTGCCTAAGCAAAAAGAGAATTGGGGCAGTTCACAGAAAGAACACAGAGCTCAAGAACCAGGTTTATAGATGACAGGAGCTTGGATGCTTTGGGTGGCCCACATTACATCCCCTGGGCTAATCTGTGATTTGTGTCACAGTTTTGTGTGATGACAGTGTCCTGCCTGAAGCTAGTACTCCACAAGTGTCTTCACTTTTTCTGTCTCAGGGCTTTCTCTAAAGTCTTGGGAGTCTGCTCTGTCTGCAGGTGTAGTCTAAGTGGGCAGGGAAATGAATGGCCTCTGGTGCAGCCCTCAGCCAATAGGGAGTAATTGCAGAGGATGAATATCCCAGTCTTCAGACACACCAGTGTCTAAGGTATTCTCCATACTTCTCTAGCATCCACTCCTATGCCTAATTCAGAGACAGAGATTAATCTTGCTTCTTCATCCGTGCTATATGCATTCATTCAAATTCTCATTTCAGCTCTGCTTTTGGAGAAACCCAAATTAAGATAACAGGAAATAGGAAAGTGCTGGTAATGTCTCTAGAAGTAACATACGTTCTTCAGAGTATTATCACAGATTCAATTATTGTCATCCTTGAGTGACCAAGTTAATTATTCAAGGAGTAAGCGTCCTTTTGCTTTAGCTTGGTCTGTGGGTCTACTGATTAACTGGCAAAGGGCTATATTTGTTGCTTATTGCTTCTGTAACAAATTACCATAAACCTAGTGGCTTAAAACAAGACAAATTTATTACCTTCTGGAGGTCAGAAGTTTGAAATGAAGCTTACAGAGTTATAATCAAGGTGACAACAAGGCTGCATTCCTTCTGTAGACTCCAGGAGAGAACTGTTTCCTTGCCTTTTCTAGCTTCTAGAGGCTACCTGCATTCATTGGCTTATGGACCCCACCTCTACCTTCGAAGCATGTCTTCGCAACCTATGCTTCCATCATGATATCACCTTTTCTGATTCTGACCCTCCTACCTGTTTCTAAGTTCTTGTGTGACTACATTGGCCCATTCAAATATTTCAGGATAATTTTCCCATCACCAGATCCTTAATCATATCTACCATTGCCATGCAAGGTGACATATTTTGGGGTTCTGGCATTGTCAATAGGGACAACTTTGGAGGGGATTATATTGTCCATAAGAGTGCAGTGCCCTGACTGACAGTGACAACAGATTTCATCCAATATGGAGAAGATATCTTTCCCAGAACACATGTGGGGTGCTGACAAAAAGATGGTGGAAATCACAAGCAATAATTGTCATTACAAGAAATATTCACACTTATATGTGCTTTATTTTTTCCCCAGCCATTCTTTTGAAAACACTAATTAACAGTCTACCATGTCTCAGTTATTCTGCTAGGCCACAGATGAGTCTAACATTATCCCCTCCCTCTAAATATCTTGCAGCACATGTGTTAAAAAAAATAGGCAAGGATCAAGTTTCAAAAATGCATCATCTTTGTCTAATAATAAACTGGAGTTTGTATTAGAAAATTTAAGTAGAAATCTCAGAGTCCAGATACAACTTTCTTTAGATAAACTCACACTTCTCAAATTTCACAAATCCTAAACAAAACTCACCACCTGACCCATGCAAACAACACTCATACGGTAATGCACACACATGCACATGCTTCTATACTTGAGTATTTGAAAGCACTCAGGTTTGGACATGGTCTGAGAATTATCGAAAAGTATTCTCTAAAAGAAAAATCTATCATAACTCTAGAACTGCCTATTTTTCTAACATCCTACATTGTTTCTTCCTCAACTTCATTGTTTCTTCCTCAACTTCACAAACACTTACAATGGAACATATCTATTGTAGTTGTTATGGACTGAATGTTTGTGTCCCTCCTCCAAATTCATATGTTGAAATTCGAATCCCCAATATGAATGGTATTAGGAGGTGGGACTTTGGGAAGATAATTAGATCACTAGGGTAGAGCCCCCATGAATGGTGTTAGTGTCATTATAAAGGGGACCCCAGATGGTTCTCTTGCTCTCTTTTCATGAAGTGAGGATAGCAAGCACTTTGCAACCCCAAAGAGGGTCCACACCAGAACTCAATCAAGCTGGCACATAGTCCCATAAGTGCAAGAAATAAATTTCTATTTATAAGTCACCCAGTCCATGATACTTTGTAATAGCAGTTTGAACTTGCTAAGACAGTAGTCAACCAAACCTTTAACAAAATTCTATTCTATTTAACCTACTATCACAGTTTGCCGCCTTTCCCAGTCCACCACATATACCTTCAGCTTTTCAGCTAAGGGCCATTTTCAGTCCCTGCCTCCTTTTGCATTTGCTTGGTAAAAATATTTTAATTTTTTAACACACAACTCATAAGTAGCCTCCTATCTGACTTATTACTTGTCTCCACAAAGGAAATAAGTATTTCATCTCCTTGTAACCCATGTGACATAATTACATGTATATGTTCATCATGTATTGTAATCCTCATTTAAACATACACAACTTTTACTGGAGAGTTCTCTTAGATCAAGATCTAACACACTGGCAAAATATATAGTTGCAGTAATGATTTTAATAAAATGCATTGAAATGAATTGAAACTAACTGAAGTAAAAGATAAAATGTGGTCAGATTATAGACCATTTAGCAATTAGGCTTTTTTTGAGTTGCAAAGAGTGATCAGAGAGATTTATAGCTCCAAAAATATTAGCCTGCAAGTGGTGTAAATAGAGAAAAAAAAGAAAAACTGGAATTTGAAGTAAGATTCTAATATAATTTAGGTGAAGAGAAGTAAGAGACAGAATTAGCACCATGGCTCTGAGAATAAGCTAACTTTGAAATTATCTTTCCATTTAAACTTTTACAGACTATAATTATTCTTGAAAATATTTGCATAGGTCAACTTGTTCAAGAAAAGTTGTATCCCAACATATGGAGGAAAAGAAAAATGTTATCCAGATATAACTCTGCACAGCAGCAACAAAAGAATATATCTGCTGTTACTATGCTTAATTTTTCTTCATATGACTCCAATTACATCTTCAAGTTGTTTAATTTAGTCTAATCTTATGAATTTAAAGTTCTTTCTGGAAGTCCTCTAGGCAGTCTCATGCAGTCTTTTGTAACTGATGAGCTATAACAAAATCATTTGTTGTTATAGGCGACAGGAGTTTTTTTCAACGTATTGTTAGTCCAGTGAAGTTATCATATTTTGATTATTTGATTCCACTCGGTCCTTGAGATTGTTACCATGGAGATAGGAAAAATATTTTGATTGGCTAGGAAAGTATGTAGGAGAAGATAGATTCTTTCCAATTTTGGTCTTCAGCCTAAAAATGATAGAAATAGTTCTTAGCACTTGTGTCATACCTCATTTTTAACACTCTTCACTAAAGTAAATGAATTAATTCTTACACCATCTCTGGAAAGTAGGTATTTCCTATGTTTAAAAAATCATGTTTGTTTTATCTTCCTTTATATGTGTATAGTTTAATCAAGTGTTGACTAAAGTAGTGCTAGAGAAGAAATTGTATGTCTTAAGTTTAAACTTAGAAGAAATGCTCTTTCTAAAATAAGGATGGATTGTATTTTGAAATTTATATACAGTACGACTGTTATGGCAAAAATTTTTAATGGTTATATATTTTCCACAGTGTTGACAATACTAAGTTTGCTTGCCAGTTAGCTTAAATCCTGCTCAAATTTCTCTCACAGGAAATATGAACTAATAAATATGGAAGGAATAATATAATTTGTAAAATCACCATTTAACAAAATCTATAGTAAAAATTGGTTGATGAAAGAATCATAAATTGAAGCTAAATATTGAACTGGAGATTACTGACCAGATATTTACATACCTTCAAGTTATCACTTCACAGATTGATCATTAATTACAAAGGGAAATTTTATATCTTTATGATATAACAATCAAGCAGACACCACTTTAATTAAGTGATGAAATTTAACATCACCAACAGTGAAACAAATTGACATCACATGCCTCAGGGTGTGATACCCTGAAAATAACAAAATATCACCTATAAGATATTCCTGTAAAAACAAAATTAAGAACCTGAATCTAATTATGAGGAAATAATCAAGCAAGCCTAATTGAGGGACATTCTGTAAAACAAATGACCTGGAACTTCAAAAAATACAGCAATGTTATGAAATAAATTAAATAAATAAATAAAACAGGCTAGTAAACTTTTTGTCTATCAGCTGTTTCTGACTTTTTCTGCCAGATTCTCTTTGTCCATTTCATAAAAGGCTTTTTGTCTTCATCCCATATTTCCTCCCACTTTACGTAATTTTTGTGGCATGTTTTTATTTGGCTCCAACATTTGTACTCTCATTTTTGTAGAAATGACTCTCAACCTACATCTCTAACTCAAACCTGCCTTCAGATCTCTAAATCCAAATATCTGCCAGCAGTCTCTACCTGAATATTCCAAGAATCCCTCTAGCTTAAAAGATCCAACACTGAGCTTATTATTTTATCCCCACACCTACTCATTTTATTTCTTATTTATGTAAATATCTTCCTTATTCCCTACTAAAAATATTTGGATTCATCTAGTTATGTTGTATTTACTCATCAATATTCATTAAACAATGAAATCCTACCAGATTTTCCCAACTCACTTTCCATTCACTTTGAATCTCTAAATACTGCAATTATAGCTTTAGAATGATACCAAAAAAAATCCTGCTCTCTCTTGCTCATCACTATTGACATTGGCTAAGTCCAAATAATCCACTACTTTCTTTGGATAAGGGTAATAATTTCCTCATATCTAGACCAACCTGCTCCCTTAGAGTCCTCAGTGTGCACAAGAGTGGTTTCTTTTCCTTATGTATCTTATTTTTCACTGCCCTCATCAATATCTTTCACTTACACCCTATAGTCTTCAGAACAGGTTTTAAATTTCTCTGCATGACATACAACAGGATTCTTCATCTGCTTTGTGACTACTAATCCAGACTCATCTCTACTTGCTCCATCACTCTTTACCCTTGAGTAGTAATTGTATTTTTTTGAACAACATATGCTTTCTTGTTTCTCAACTCTTCACATTTATATTTATTTATGCCTGGAAGTTCTTTACTTGAGTGTTCATCTGGTAAACTCTCCCTCAAATTTAGGTTTAGATGCTAGCTCCTCTGAGAAACTGTCCTGATTAGCTTGGGCACATTTCAACACTATCTCATACACTGTTTTCCTGTGCCCTGTCTGTATTAAAGCAGTTTCTCAGTGATTTCATCAGACATAATAATAGTAGTTACTGACTAGTATGAACTGATTGGTGTCTCCTGGAGGCATGCAGTGAATTTAAGCTGACAGAGAGCAAGTATACAATTATAATATGTATTGACAGTGTGATGCACATTCATATGAGCACAAAAGAATTCACTGGATATTGTTTAACCTCTTTTGTTCATTTTGTTGATCAGATATTATCAGCCTTGTTTTAGACATAAAATCAAAAGAACAGAATAAATTTTGCAGTCATGAGTTACCTTTAACCATTTAGAATCAGAACACAAATCAGTATAGCTATGACAATAAAGCATTCTACTTTAATTTAATGTGTCTTTAAATCTCCATAGCTTCCCATCTCATCTGTTAGAAGCAATTTATGAAGATAGGTTCTATTGGTCATTCTGACAGTATACTTAATTTTTAAATTGCATGAATGGTGTTATTACAATAAAGTTTATTTTTATGATGATAGTAATTCATGCCCAGTGTAGAAATTTTGCTAAATTATTTTACACATGAACATTGGCTGAAAGGTAACTCTTTAACATTTTGGTAGACTCTCCTGATTTTCTTTTTCTAGACCCTGTATTGCAATGGCAGAGCAAATGGACTTTGTAGTCAAAATTGGATTTTAATCTTGAATCCAGCTGCGTGACATTGGGTAAGTTATTTAGCCACTCCATGACTTGTATTTCTCCTCTGAAAAATGGTGATAATAATATTTATATCATAGGTTTCTTTTTGAAGATTAAACAAAATTTTGCATGTGAGGTGCTCAGAACAGAGTCTAGAACTGTGTATGCAATTAATAGATTTTGACATTTTGGCGTATTTTTTCATTTTGTGGTTATAGTATAATTAATTATTTTATATTGCGATTTATTCATTTTATATAACTTGGGTTTTTTACATGCCATGAGAATTTTCCAGATAAAGATATACATCTTATTAGAAATAAAATAAAACATCCCATCTTCCTGAAATACTCTCCATTTACAGCCATCAAAATTCAAATTTCACACATAAATATTTTATCTGTATAAAGAAACATAAAATCTATTTTTGAAAGTTGAGACTCTTTGGGATAAAAACTGAAAGCAGTGCAGGTATTTCAGAACATCCAAATGTCGTACAAAAGACCTTAATTGTAGCTTAAAAATTTACATTTTTTTAGTTAGATACTTGGCGAAAAAATACGGCATATAGTAACTAGAATCAGTGACAATGAATGATTTATTTCATCTTTTTCACCACTGCAAAATCACCTTAGCATTCCGTTATTACCGAAAACTGAAGTGCATTGGTCTGTGACAGGCTATCTGGACCACACAAACCATGCTTTTATGGTTTTATAGTTGGATGGCAGTTGTATAATACAATTAACTACAATCTTATTTGACATCACAAAAAACTCAATGAAATAAAAGTCTATTTTTAAAACGGTCAAATTATAATTCATACAAAGTCTATTTTTAAAATGGTCCAATTATAATTCATATAGATAATTACATGTACTCATTTTCCTGTCAATGGCTGCCTGATTCCTGATCAAGATCTTTTTTTATGTTTGCCTTAGGAAATTATAAAGATAAACCTAAGTTTAGTCTTTATATCTAACTCCCCAGATCAATGTAGAATATATGATATTTGGTAACATGTTCTGTGGCCATGATCTTGCTCTTAAATTCTGCTATTTGACAAATGCTGGTTTGAAAAGAAGCTTCAGAACATGAACTATAAGAGTGTCTTTCATATGTCACCTGAAATTACTTGTTTTCTGTTTTTTTATTTATTTTTTTGCTCAATCTAAACACACACACTGTCTCTCTCTCACACACACACACCTACTCACAAGTATGTGTATGTGCATATTGTGTGTTTCAAATAGGGTGTAGCATGTTCAGTGATATGAAGATGAATTTACAGTCTCTGCCATCAAAAATGCTTAGAATCTAGTGTTGATGTGTAACAAGACAGCAATAACAACAACAAATACTATGTATGGTGTTCTATACGTTTTACTAGATCTTTATGTATATTATCTAACATAATTTTAAAAATTTAACTTCTTATGGAGTTGGTATTATTATCCTTATTTTACCAATTAAGGAATGAAATAAGGAAACAAAATAACAAAATAGCTTTCTATAGTTGCACACCTTAGAAACCAGTTACACCTGACACTAAACACTATATTAGCTCTACTGTGCCCTTTTGAAAGATTGAGAGGAGACCTATAACAGAGATATTATTCACTTGCCAGGGAACTCTGAGAAAAGAGCACACAACCATGGTGGAGGAAATTAGGAGGTTTTCATGTACATTATAACATCTGAAGTGATACTTAATGAAACAGTGGTAGCTAGCTAGGAATCAAAAGCAAGAAAAGGTATTCCAGGAAGATTCTTACTTATTCATTCAGTTTGGAGAATTGTTATATATATATATACACATTGGTTTCCTAAGAAAAGATTTAGTGAGCAACATAAAGAATCTTCTGGTAACCTAAAACCAAGTTTACATTTCCTCATATGGAATTTCAAACATTTTTGCTAGGGTGATATTTGAAAACAGAGGTTGTATGTAAACAAGATCAAGCGTGAGACCAAGGTAATAATTTAGACAAATCAAGCAAAATGATATCTAGATTTACCTACTCTCTGGTTTCACTGGCCTGCAATATCTTGAGAATTATGCATCTATTTAACTTCAGGTTTCTTATATAAGCATGACTTTCCCTAAATCAACTCTTGTTGGAAAGGAGGGATTCAATTTTCTGTATTTGGTTCTCTCAACAGGGAGATGAAACTATGTATAAAATATGTTGCACCTGATATTTGGAGAGGAAATTTGTTTAACATGAACAAATTATGTTAATTAAATTAGTGATTACACATGTTTTATTGCCAAGTTGGTGTAATAAATCTCTCAGATGCCAATACCATCTGGCCATCCATGCCTACTTGTGAATTTCATGTGCCATTTTGTACCTGCCATATTTCCATACTCATGCTGCTCAGCATCTGCCCTGAGTTAAATGTTTCCTTTACAGATCACAATTAATGGAAACATTCTGAGTTGTGAGTAAAGAATTCATGAAAAAAATTGTCACACATCCCAAAATATAGCCTGAGATGTAATTCAACAGATGTTGAACTAAAATAAGTGTTATAACACCGGTCAGAATAGTCATCATCAAAAAATCTAGAAACAATAAATGCTGGAGAGGGTGTGGAGAAAAGGGAACACTCTTGCACTGCCGGTGGGAATGTAAATTGATACAGCCACTATGGAGAACAGTATGGAGGTTCCTTAAAAAACTACAAATAGAACTACCATACAATCCAGCAATCTCACTACTGGGCATATACCCTGAGAAAACCATAATTAAAAAAGAGTCATGTACCACAATGTTCATTGCAGCTCTATTTACAATAGCCAGGAGATGGAAGCAACCTAAGTGTCCATCAAGAGATGAATGGATAAAGAAGATGAGGCACATATATACAATGGAATATTACTCAGCCATAAAAAGAAATGAAATTGAGTTATTTGTAGTGAGGTGGATGGACATAGAGTCTGTCATACAGAGTGAAGTAAGTCAGGAAGAGAAAGACAAATACTGTATGCTAACACATATATATATGGAACCTAAGGAAAAAAAAATGTCATGAAGAACCTAGGGGTAAGATGGGAATAAAGACACAGACCTACTAGAGAATGGACTTGAGGATATGGGGAGGGGGAAGGGTAAGCTGTGACAAAGTGAGAGAGTGGCATGGACATATATACACTACCAAACATAAAATAGATAGCTAGTGGGAAGCAGCCATATAGCACAGGGAGATCAGCTCGGTGCTTTGTGACCAACTAAAGGGGTGGGATAGGAAGGGTGGGAGGAAGGGAGACGCAAGAGGGAAGAGATATGGGAACATATGTATATGTATAACTGATCCACTTTGTTTTAAAGCAGAAACTAACACACCATTGTAAAGCAATTATACTCCAATAAAGATGTTAAAAAAATAAAAATAAAATAAGCGTGATGATATAAAGACACAAAAATACTGTATCTTGCTGATTTGACTAGGTTGATTTTATTTCTATTCCCTCTTTCTATGATAACTGTTTAAGAACTTTTTTGAATAATGCATTTTAGGAAAAAACAGTGGTATAAAAAATGTAAGTAGCCATATAAAAGTGTAATTAGAACACAAGTCCATTTGTTTTCTAAATTACATAAGAAAAAGAATTCAGATGGCAGCTTATACAGTCCTTGTTCCTTGCTTTGGAAGCCTATAGAGATATTTTGGAGGGCTCTTTAGAAAAACAAAATATTTTCACCAGATTCTAAAGCTGGTATTTCTACTTTTAACTTGTTAGTCAGGTAGCCATTCAGCATTCAGAATCATTCATTCAGTACACACTGTGTACAAATTATTTTCAAGGAGAGTTAAAAAATGTATAAAGCATGTATACTATATGTCTTCAGGAGCTTACAAAATATAGGTGTATGTACTGGAAAGTTGAGTCATTAAGTTCAAAATATGGTTTCTATACAATTCCTAAAATAAGCTTCTAGAAGCAGAACTACAAAGTTAGAGTAATGTTGAGTGTATGTGATGGCAAATTAAACTGTCAGTCACATGTTAAAAAAAAAAAGTCAAATGGAAGCCTGGAGATAAAACCACCTAAACAATTATAATTTCAGGAAGTAAAGTTAAGATGTTAGTTCCACATATCCTCTTCTGAATTCTCCTTCCAAAAGATAAGACCACTTAGTAAAGTTGGTGTGTGTCAAGTTTCTCCATGGAAATCTATCATATCACTCCAGATATGCTGCACATATAAAGGCAAGTTTGTGCTGTTCTTGCAGGAAAATATGAATTTAATCATGAGGGAACATCAGGCAAAACCAAATTGAAGAATATTTTACAAAATAACTGACTAGTGCACTTCAGGAGTGTCAAGGTTATGTAAGAAAACAGACACATGACTAAATACAATGTGTGATCCTGAATTGGAGCCTAAATTAAAAAGGGACATTAGTTGGAAATTGGTGCAATTTTAATGCAGTATATAGATTATTTATGGTATTTTATCAATGCTCTTTTGCTAGTATTGATAACTTTACTGTGGTTAAGTAAGATGTTAATCCTTGGGAGAGCTGGGGAAAGGTTTATGTGAATTATATGTATTATTTTTGTAACTTTTTATAAGCATAAAATTACTTCAAAGTAAAAAGTTAAATAAAAGGGAAAAATTAAAGTGACAATTGAAACATTTTATTTAAATTTAAAGGCCAAACAACACTAAAAATCTGTAAACAAATATTGAGTTCTAGTCAATGATTTACATGCTAAAATATACAGGAAAACTGTACTGATGTCTGCAATTTATCGTGCTATCTATCCAAAACAAGATTGTTTAATGGATGAAGAGTAGACATTTAGGTAGATTTAATAAATCCAGTATAATAAAATATTAATGGTAGAATCTATTTGGTTGATATGAAGATGTTCACCGTAAAATGTTATAACCTTTGCAATATACTTTATAAATTGTCATAAAAAGTTGAGGAAAAGTAAACGGTTATAATAGTGAAAAATACAGTACAAAAATTGGTAGTTAGATTAATTCATGCAAAGGAAATAATTTACTTCATTTTCCTTTGCATTTCTCAAAGACATTTTACTTTGTTTTGTTATGTTTTGGTACTTGGTTGACACAATCTATTCGTTCACCCACAAATAATTATCTATCTTCATAGAAGGAGCAAATCTTTCATTTTTTATCCATTAAAAAAGAATTGTGAACAAGTATGAAAGTTGTAAAATAAATATTTTGATACCTATAGGGAACTGGTGGTCTCAAACAGAACAAAATAGGTTTCTAACATGGGCTTCCATATATTTTTTTCTGGAAAAAACTAAAGTTTTATATTATTAAAACGTTTATTATTTTCTGATTACAAAAGTGATGTATAATCATTTTTGAAAACCTGAAGGATATAGAAAATAATACAGAGAAAGAGTAAACATTACACTAAATGTCAATGTCTCGAGAGAATTACTATATTTCAAATTGTGTGAATTATTTTTTTCTTTTAGCATGGGATCATAAGTGTTCCTTAGGTCACAAAACTGAAAAACATAATTTCGAATGGCTACACAGTAGCCCATCGTATGGATATGTCATATGTTATTTACCATCTTTCTGTTGGTAGAATTTAGGTTTCCCTAACCCTTAGATTCTATTTAAAAAAATTTTGAACGACAGATTTATGTATGGGTAGATAGATAAACACCTTTCTGGCTATTACATATATATATATATATATATATATATATATATATACACACACACACACATATACATATATATACATATATATATATACTTTGTTGTCGAACTTTAAGTTGAATTTACAAGAGTTTGGGTTATATTTTATGATCTCTCATCATACTTTCTTCAGAGCTAAGTGTTACTTTAAACATATATATTTAAAAATATATAAAGCTGGTATATTGCTTTAACTTTTATATTTTGATTATTAACTAATTAGAATGTTCTTTGAAATGGTTATTTATCATTTGTATTCCTATTCTACTCATATTTTTATGTGTTCTTTAAATCTTATATGTGTTAGTTCAATCCAACATTTCTGATTTTCAGTCTGACACTTTCAAATACAATATTTCTCTTTTAAGAAATATACATATTTACCTCCTCTCTCTTAACTCAAGATACCAAATGTGTACATCACTTTCACTTAATTTGGGGTTATATACATAGTTTTCTAAAATGTTATAGAATATGTGTATGTGTGTGTGCATGCAAACATGTGTATATGTTATGTCTGTATCTTTCTATAAGATTTAGTACACTTACCTGACCCTCTCCTACACATAGCTTTTATTTGAACATACAATTTTAAAATTGTTAACCATTTTTTAAGGATTTCTCTCAAAAGGCCCTGAGCAGCTCCCCAGCTGCTGGAAACAGAATTTGTGACTGTTTCTCAGGGCTCCCTCAAGTTGGCAAAATCTTGTTTTGTTTTTGTTTTTCTTCATGGACTTTAATTACTTCCTTTTCATTTAGGGATGAATGTTGCACCTAGCATTGCAGGAGTAGCCAATAACTTTTACATAATATTAGCTATCTTTCTCATAATCATACATTAAATATTTAAATTATTTCTGCTAGCATTTCAAGCAGTAGTTATTGCATCATCTCTAAAAAATCCCTCTCATAAACAATTGAGTTCATTTATTTAAATTTTTTATTCTTTTTGTTATGAAATTTAAGCCCTCAGTATAAAATGATTCAATTATGATTACACAAGTCACTAAGACTACATGAAGAAAATAATCTGAGAAAAATTACAATATATTTTGTAAACAAATTCTTTAAAAGGAATTTTTCAAGCCTGTCCCTAGAATGATGATTTTGTTATATTTCTTTTAATAATTTCAGTTTACATTAACAATCTAAATTTTGTAGTAATGTTTACCTAACTCATCTGGGCTTCCCTCTTTGTCTAACCATTTCCAAGATTTGGTAATAATACTACAAGCTTACATTAACTTAGGCTTACAACATACATGACCCTGTTCTAAGAGTGTTAAAAGATTTTTTTCCTTTATTATTTTAGGATATGGGGTGGGGGCTATTATTGTCCCCACGTTACTTGAATCAGAGTTTAAAGAACTTATCCAAGTTTCTATAGCCATTATTTAACAGAAACAGATTTTTACATCAAGTCAATATGACCCATGAACTCTTAAATCCTCTGTAAGATTGCTAGTTCTTTAGCCCTAACTCCTCCATCCTTTTCTAAAAGTTTTCCCTATATGAATTTCTCCAACATTACCATCCCTTTGCAGAATAGTATGTTTTCAGATAATCATTCCAGGAAGGGTAAATGGGCTGGACAATGCATCTTATGAACCCCTTTATATTTGATAATATTGTTCTATGGCTTTTCCATCTGAATTGATACTTGTTTATTATTACAATAATACTGGCATTGAATCCTACTATTAGCGTAATAATGGGCAATTGACCTGTCTGAAATCAGCGTTCATCTACAAACAATAGAACTAATATCCATCCAACTCATAGGATTGTTTTGAAGCTTTAATTATATATCCTTCATAAAGAAGACATGTAATCAACTGTAGATTACAATAATTACTTTTCTGATGTATTATTATCATCTTTATCCATAAAAGTAGCATAGCTGCTGTTATCATCATTGTTATTAATGTCTTTCTAGAGAATTCTTCAGTCATCCTTCAAAATTCTCAAAAGTTTCTCCATATGCTTCAGATAATTTAAATAAGAGAACTCTGAATCTATCCTCATTTTGGTTTTTTTTGAAGATAACTTTCTCCCTGCCTTTTGTTCTCTGGATAATAACTGTAGCATTTTTTTTTTTTTACCATGATCCATTTAAGTATGGCTTGTTTGTACGTTTTGTATTGACTCGCTTTATAGGACATATTGAGAATTATTGCTTATTTTTAGTTATTCCCAATGAAAGTACAGAATGGAATTGTTTTGTTTTTAACATCCCTGGTGCCTAGAACATTGTCTGATGCATATTAATTGCTCATTAAATATATTTAAAATTAATTTTAACAACAAAACTGAAATGTGCTTCTTCTTACTGTATAAAATGGTTTCCAGCAGTTTGCTTTTCATTTTGAATATCTAAAACAACAGCCTTTACTACTGCAGTAAAGTGGCTTGTTTTCACTTTTATTCTTTCTTTAGCAATTAAAATAATTGCCACCACTTATATAATGCTTATGCTTATGACATGCCAGACAGTGTTCTAAGTGTTTTGTTTCTATTAACCAGTTTTATCATCTAGCAAAGCAGAGTAGATGAAAACCTTGTGTTTATCAGTATGCTTGGTACAGGAAATGCTCTTGTCCCATTTCAGTGTCCACTTTGCTTCTGATAAAATGTGCTACTTGTAGATTTCATTATCAGAAGATAAGTAGTAGACTATACTTACTGTTGAGTTTTGTGTGTACTGATTTGGACTGCTTTCTCCCCTTGAAAATTGCTTTACTTGTGAAAATAGAGAATTTATCTATTTATTTGTTTTTAGAAGTTTTTTAGTTTGAATTAATTTTAGACACAGACAGGTTGCAAACACAGTACAGCAGTTTCTTGTGTACATTTCTTCCCAAGCTTCCCTGAGATCAGCACCTTACATAAACTTAGTAAAATGATCAAGATCATAAAAATAACATTGGTTCAATATAATTAACTACAGACCTTATAAAATGTCATCAGTGTTTCCACTAATGATTCTTCTTCTATTTAATGATCTTATGCAGAATTCCACCTTGTACTTTGTTGATAGATCTTCTTGGTGTCCTTGGATATGTAACAATGAATCAGTCTTTGCTTGTCTTCAATGGTCTTGATATTTGTGAAAAGTAGTCAGATATGCTGTTGAATGTCCCTGATTTGTGTTTTTCTGATATTTTCATGTGATTGGAATGAAACTATTTATTTTTTGTGAAGGATACCATAGAAATTATATAGCATTCTTCTCAGTGGCTCATATCAAGGGGCTCATAATGTCATTAATTTTTATTACTTGTGATGTAAACCTTTATCACTTGGTTAGAGTGGCATCTGGTAATTGAGAATTTATGTCTTAAAGAATATGGAGTGTGGAGGTATTCTTCAAAAAACAGTACTGGAAAGGATTGCCCCCTTGTTCTGTCTCACCACACTTTCATAGTGGGGATGACTCAAGAAGCAACATATAAAGCTACCCCAATCCTCTTCACCACAGAACAATCCCTATCCATCCTCTGCACACTTTATGTCATATTTTCAGAGTATAATGACAGAGTGGTTCTGTTTTGGCATGGAGGCATAGAAGAAACAAATATATGTTAATGGTACCCACATTATGCCACCCATGAGAATCACTTAAGGAATTTTTGAATCCAGGGTCCTGAGCATATTGCGTGGATATGCAGATTTATTTCATCTGGGTCCAGAACTGAAAGCCACTCCTTTGTATGAAACTGTGACAGCTTAAGAGCAGCCCTGTGTAGTGAATGGAAGAATAATAGTGGGAGGCTTCTGGCTCCTGGCGGGTACAAATCCTTTACTTCAAAAATAGTGTCAAAAGGTTGCATGTGGCTGAGGGAGTAAGAAGATCTTTTTCTGTGGACTCTATTTATTTCATTTATTTCCTTGATATTGGCACTGATATTTATTCCCATTATTCTTTTTTTTTTGCGGTATGCGGGCCTGTTGTGGCCTCTCACAGGCTCCGGAGCACAGGCTCCGGATGTGCAGGCTCAGCAGCCATGGCTCACGGGCCTAGCCACTTTGCGGCACGTGGGATCTTCCCGGACCGGGGCACGAACCCGTGTCCCCTACATTGGCAGGCAGACTCTCAACCACTGCGCCACAAGGGAAGCCCCCAATTATTCTTAATAGAGAACTTAACTGGTAACCTTCATAGGGTTTGAATTTTATTTATTGACCAAAAGGGCAGCATAAGTGATGAAGCAATGCTGTTAGTCAAGATACAAATCTTCAGGGGGAAAAATAGAGCTTGATAAAAGCCCATGTAAGTCATTTGTTATTTTTAAAGATGGCAA
The DNA here is from genome assembly GCF_005190385.1 of Monodon monoceros. Lineage (NCBI taxonomy): Eukaryota > Metazoa > Chordata > Mammalia > Artiodactyla > Monodontidae > Monodon > Monodon monoceros. The sequence goes on along the minus strand of NW_021703777.1, from coordinate 80,125,646 downwards.
AAATAAATCCCTTGGTGAATGACAAGCTTTTATATTCCGAATTTGAGTTGACTAAGTACAATAAGTAATGAGCTGAAATCTCACTACAGCAATACAGAATCATCTCAGCTAAAACAAAGCATGGCTTCTCAAATCTGGGTCAGGAATTCTGTTTGTCTTGATCGTTCTGGGGACTAAATTCTTAAAGAGAATCAGAAAACATTGCTGGGGGCAGAGGGGGAAAATAGTTAATACAAAAGGAAAGATGAATTTGTGAGGCGTAGTGTTTCAAATTGAGAGTCAAAGTTCAGTAACATATTTCTGACAATTAGGATAGAAAGTAAATTTATTAAAATATGTGATATGATTTTAGAGTAAATAACTTCATTTATTCTTTCTCTTTTTTACACACACACATATAGATGCACAAATTCTTCCATTAAATGTTTCAAAATAAGAAAATTTTCCGTAATTCTTAGTAACTTGGGAATTGAAATAAGCAGTGAAAGCAAAGTAATAATTATAATTTATTATTTTTATTTGTAAAATAGAATTTCAAAGGATTCAGTGTTCTATATTTCAATAATACATCACAACTATTTTTATCAAGTGAATTACTGATGGATGTAAATATCAATACTCAAAAGCAATTACAAGAATACTATTGTTTTCTATATTTTATGCAGAGCAGCACTATATACAACTCAGATTTTCCTTGTGCATCTGCCATTTATTTTTGAATATCAATTTCCTAAACCGTTATTATATTTCCAGGCTTCTTCCTTTCTTTTGAACTAGGTAACCTCATTCTTTTATGTCTCCTTTAACCATATTCTCAATATAGAATCAAAATTAGATTGAAGATGTTACAAAATTATTTATTAATGACAACTGTTCTACTTTAATATATTACGGTATGTCAAGTTCATTTGTTCTCTTCCTTTTCTATATCAGACTCCCACTGTTCTAACCACAGTGAAACATCTTACATAATACGAGAATAATCTTGCTAACTCAAATGTGTTTAAGAATCACTGGGCTCCTAAGTAGCTTCATTTTATTGTCCAGTCACTGATAAATTCTTGTGTCATTTGTTCCAGTTTGTCTCTGAACTATTACTAGATTTTAGTGATTAGTCCAATTAAACTCTTCTACTTCTGTAATGAGCAATCCTGGAAGATTTAGCGGAGCATATGTATCTTCTACAGACTTTATCTTAACACTCCCTGTGTATTTTGAATTCCAACTTTAGGTCCCTCTTAGTGGAGAATCAGTAAAGTGTAGAGAGAATGCCTTGATCCTAACAAAATTTGATTAGATCTCAATATAATCACTTACTGCCATGTGATTTGGTACCAAGGACTTACTTCTCTGACCATTTGTGTTTTGCCATTGAAAGATTTATGATAATTATTGAGTTAACAAATATAAAACAGGTAGCATAATACCTAGGCCATAGTAAGTGCTCAATAAGTGTTCATTTATTTATGAGATCATTTCAGCTGCTAATTAAAGATCTAAAAATTGAGTACTGTGGACATGCTGGGAACAGTACATTGAAACAGAGATGAGAGCAGCAAATAAAATGTTCAACCATGTTGGCAAACAAGGAAATAATGTCCACAACAGGTTCAAAATTGTGTTCACACCTTCAAAGACATGCTGGGGAGCTCCGGAAATGTGACAGTGACCTGTGCAAACCAGAGAAGCAGAAAGCTTTGCTAAAATTACATATAGAAAAAATCCTAAGAACACAATAAATAAACTTCTAAATATAAAACATTTTTGCATAACAGATCTTTAGAAGTATCAGAAAATGTGAAATATAATCTGTAAATTTAGATAGATCAACTTAATTCAAATAACTGAACTCAACAGTATTATTGAACTCCTTCAATATAACAGGCACCATTAAACAAGAAATCTGGAAACTGATCCAATATCAGCGAAATCCTTATATAATCTATACTGGATTTATCACCTGTCATTCTACTCCAAGAAATTTAGGTTTTGTTTGTTTGTTTTCATTTTGCCTTAAATTTTATATGCCTTATATTTGCTTAAGTTTGCTTTTGCTTAAGTTGTTCACTTTGCCCTTCCTCCTCATTTCTGTTGGAAGAAATCCTTTTATCCTTTAAATTCCAACTCAAATACCTCTTCTCACAACGGGAAATCTTCTTGTAACATTCTGGACAGAATAAATTGCTTACTTTGTTGTATTCTTCCTGAACTTCTCACGCACCTCACCTTGCTATGATAGGTTCCCACTCATGCAGGGTGTCTCCTAATATGTAGTGAGCTTCTTGAGAGGAGTGGAGAGCTTATTCTTTATCACCTCTAGTACCCCAGTACAGGGTACTGAATAAGACCTGAGTATAGAAGACACAGTATAACATGCCCAGGATGGTGTAATGGTAACTCTGTTTTCAATAATTATTTTCTACTTTGTAATCAACAGTGGAGTGAAACAAAGGGTTTCAGTTGGATTTTACTTAGAGGCACACTACATTATCTTCGTCCAAAGTGTACCTTCTCTCCTCTTTTCCCTTTTCATTCTACCTCTTTTCCTTCTTCTTTATCTTCCTCCATATTTTCAAATTTTTCTACTATCATATAAAAATTATAATAAGCTTTTATGTAACCACATGGTGGCAGAAAGAACACTAAGTTACAACACAAGATAAAGTGATTCTTAACGCATTTGTAAGAACAAGAATGACTGTTCAAACTATGAAGATCTGACGTCTTTCTGTTTCTGTAGATATCAACAAATGCACAAAATGAGGGAAAAGCAAAGAATAAGAAGGCAGCGGCAAATAAAAAAGAGCACCTAAATGTATGTGTGACTGTGTGTATGTGTGTGTGTGTGTGTGTGTGTGTGTGTGTGTGTAGGTATGTATATGTGTGTGATAGAAACAAAGAAGTAGGAAAATACAAAACAAACACCATTGGTGATTTAAAACAATACAGAGGTGATTACTTCACATTGAAATTAATGTCAAATTATCAATAAAATATATGTGTAACATTTTTGGCTTTAGTTTTTCAATATGTGAAAATATAACAATGCTTAACATTTATAGATCCACAATTTATACTAACAACAGTTTATATTTGGGGATCAACTAAGTTAATGCTCTCTCAGTAATGTGTGTTATTAAATATAGTATCCTGAGTCAAAAAATACATTTAACTTATATAGAAGATTTTTTAAAAGTTCATTCAGGCAGCAACTTCCTTACATTTAGCTCACTTTACTTAGTGAGACAATGTTAAAAAAATACATTGTTTTGGGGAGGAGCTTCAGACAGTGGAAGAGTAAGACGCGGAGATCACCTTCCTCCCCACAAATACATCAAAAATACATCTACATGAGGAACAACTCCTACAGAACACCTACAGAACACTGGCAGAAGACCTCAGACTTCCCAAAAGGCAAGAAACACCCCACGTACCTGGGTAGGGCAAAAGAAAAAAGAAAAAACAGAGACAAAAGAATAGGGACGGAACCTGCACCAGTGGGAGGGAGCTGTGAAGGAGGAAAAGTTTCCACACAGTAGGAAGCCCCTTCGCGGGCGGAGGCTGCAGGTGGTGGAGGGGGAAAGCTTCGGAGCCGCGGAGGAGAGCGCAGCAACGGGGGTGTAGAGGGCAGAGCGGAGAGATTCCCGCACGGAGGATTGGTGCCGACCAGCATTCACCAGCCCCAGAGGCTTGTCTGCTCACCCACCGGGGCAGCCAGGGGCTGGGAGCTGAGGCTTGGGCTTCGGGTGGATCCCAGGGAGAGGACTGGGGTTGGCCTAGTGAACACAGCCTGAAGGGGCTAGTGCGCCACAGCTAGCTGGGAGGGAGTCCAGGATAAAGTCTGGAGCTGCCGAAGAGGCAAGAGACTTTTTCTTGCCTCTTTGTTTTGCAGTGCACGAGGAGAGGGAATTAAGAGCGCAGACTAAATGAGCTCCAGAGACAGGGGCGAGCTGAAGCTATCAGCGTGGACCCCAGAGACAGGCATGAGATGCTAAGGCTGCTGCTGCCGCCACCAAGAAGCCTGTGTGCAAGCACAGGTCTATCCACACCTCCCCTCCCGGGAGCCTGTGCAGCCCGCCACTGCCAGGGTCCCGTGATCCAGGGACAACTTCCCCAGGAGAACACACGGCGTGCCTCAGGCTGTTGCAACTGTCACACCGGCCTCTGCTGCCGCAGGATCACCCCGCATCCATACTCCTCCCTCCCCCCAGCCTGAGTGAGCCAGAGCCCACGAATCAGCTCCTCCTTTAACCCCGTCCTGCCTCAGTGGGAACAGACGCCCTCAGGTGACCTACACGCAGAGGCGGGGCCAAATCCAAAGCAACCCCTGGAGCGGAGCAAACAAAGAAGAGAAAGGAAAATCTCTTCCAGCAGCCTCAGGAGCAGCAATTAAATCTCCACAATCAACTTGATGTACCCTGCATCTGTGGAATACCTGAATAGACAACGAATCATCCCAAATTAAGGCAGTTGGCTTTGGGAGCAATGATATTTTTTTCTTTTTTAATCTCGTGAGTGTGTATGTGTAGACTTCTGTGTGTGATTTTTTCTGTATAGCTTTGTGTTTACCATTTGTCCTAGGGTTCTGTCTGTCTGTTTTGTTTTTGTTGATTTATTTTTAGTATAGTTTTTAGCACTTGTTTTCATTTGTGGATTTGTTTTTTTGGATTGGCTGCTCCCTTCTTTCTTTCCTTCTTTTTATATTATTTTTTATTTTTAATAATTATTTTTCTTTTTTTATTTTAATAACTTTATTTTATTTTTCTTTCTTTCTTTCCTTTTTCTCTCTTTTATTCTGACCCACGTGGATGACAGGTTCTTGGTGCTCTGGGCAGGCATCAGGCCTGTACCTCTCAGGTGGGAGAGCTGAGTTCAGGATGTTGGTCCACCAGAGACCTCTCAGCTACACATAATATCAAATGGCAAAAATCTCACAGAGATCTCCATCTCAGCTCCAAGACCCAGCTCCACTCAACACGAGTAAGCTACAATGCTTGACACCCAAACCAAACAACTAGCAAGATAGGAACACAACCCCACCCATTAGCAGAGAGGCTGCCTAAAATTATAATAAGGTCACAGACACCCCAAAACACACCACCGGAAGTGGACCTGCCCACCAGAAACACAAGATCCAGCCTCATCGACCAGAACACAGGCACTAGTCCCCTCCACCAGGAAGCCGACACAACCCACTGAACCAACCTTAGCAACTGGGGGCAGACACCAAAAGCAATGGGAACTATGAAGATGCAGCCCACGAAAAGGAGACCCCAAACAAAGTAAGTTAAGCAAAATGAGAAGACAGAGAAACAAACAGCAGATGAAGGAGCAAGGTAAAAACCCACCAGACCAAATGAATTAAGAGGAAATAGGCAGTCTACCTGAAAAAGAATTCAAAATAAGGATAGTAAAGATGGTCCAAAGTCTTTGAAATAAGATTGAGAAAATACAAGAAATGATTAACAAGGACCTAGAAAAACTAAAGAGCAAACAAACAATGATGAACAACACAATAAATGAACTTAAAAATTCTCTAGAAGGAATCAATAGCAGAATAACTGAGGCAGAAGAACAGATAAGTGATCTGGAAGATAAAATAGTGGAAATAACTACTGCAGAGCAGAATAAAGAAAAAGAATGAAAAGAATTGAGGACTGTCTCAGAGACCTCTGGGACAACATTAAATGCACCAACATTCGAATTATAGGGGTCACAGAAGAAGGAGAGATAAAGAAAGGGACTGAGAAAATATTTGAAGAGATTATAGTTGAAAACTTCCCTAATATGGGAAAGGAAATAGTTAATCAAGCCCAGGAAGTGCAGAGAGTCCAATCCAGGATAAATCCAAGGAGAAACATGCCAAGACACAAATTAAACTATCAAAAATTAAATACAAAGAAAAAATATTAAAAGCAGCAAGGGAAAAACAACAAGTAACATACAAGGGAACACCCATAAGGTTAACAACTGATCTTTCAGAAGAAACTCTGCAAGCCAGAAAGGAGTGCCAGGACATACTTAAAGTGGTGAAAGGGAAAAATCTACAACCAAGATTACTCTACCCAGCAGGGATCTGATTCAGATTCGATGGAGAAATTAAAATCTTTACAGGCAAGCAAAAGCTAAGAGAATTCAGCACCACCAAACCAGCTTTACAAAAAATGCTAAAGGAACTTCTCTAGGCAGGAAACACAAGAGAAGGAAAAGACCTACAATAACAAACCCAAAACAATTAAGAAAACAATTAAGAAAATTACTTTAAGTGTAAATGGATTAAATGCTGCAACCAAAAGACATAGACTGTCTGAATGGATACAAAACAAAACCTGTATATATGCTGTCTACAAGAGACCCCCTTCAGACCTAGGGACACATAGAGACTGAAAGTGAGGGGATAGAAAACGATATTCTATGCAAAGGGAAAGCAAAAGAAAGCTGGAGTAGCAATTCTCATATCAGACAAAATAAACTTTAAAACAAAGACTATTACAAGAGACAAAGAAGGACACTACATAATGATCAAGGGATCAATCCAAGAAGATATAACAATTGTAAATACTTATGCCCCAACATAGGAGCACCTCAATACATAAGGAAAATGCTAACATCCATAAAAGGGAAAATTGACAATAACACATTCATAGCAGGGAACATTAACACCCCACTTTCACCAAAGGGACAGATCATCCAAAATGAAAATAAATAAGGAAACACAAGCTTTAAATGATACATTAGGGGGACCTTGAAGATGGCGGAAGAGTAAGACGCGGAGATCGCCTTCCTCCCCACGGATACACCAGAAATACATCTACACGTGGAACAACTCCTACAGAACACCTACTGAAGGCTGGCAGAAGACCTCAGACCTCCAAAAAGGCAAGAAACTCCCCACGTACCTGGGTAGGGCAAAAGAAAAAAAGAAAAAAACAGAGACAAAAGAATAAGGACGGCACCTGCGCCAGTGGGAGGGAGCTGTGAAGGAGGAAAAGTTTCCACACACTAGGAAGCCCCTCCGCGGGCGGAGACTGCGGGAGGCGGAGGGGGGAGCTTCGGGACCACGGAGTAGTGCACAGCGACGGGTGCGGAGGGCAAAGCGGGGAGATTCCCGCACAGAGGATCGGTGCCGACCAGCACTCACCAGCCCGAGAGGCTTGTCTGCTCACCCGCCGGGGCGGGCGGGGCTGCGAGCTGAGGCTCGGGTTTCGGTTTTGGACGGAGCGCAGGGAGAGGACTGGGGTTGTCGGCTTGAACATAGCCTGAAGGGGTTAGTGCACCACGACTAGCCGGGGGGAGTTCGGGGAAAAGCCTGCACCTGCCGAAGAGGCAAGAGACTTTTTCTTCCCTCTTTGTTTCCTGGTGCGCGAGGAGAGGGGTTTAAGAGCGCTGCTTAAAGGAACTCCAGAGACGGGCGCGAGCCGCGGCTAAAAGCGCGAACCCCAGAGACGGGCGCGAGCCGCGGCTAAAAGCGCGAACCCCAGAGACGGGCGCGAGCCGCGGCTAAAAGCGCGGACCCCAGAGACGGGCGGGAGACGCTAAGGCTGCTGCTGCCGCCACCAAGGGGCCTGTGTGTGAGCACAGGACACTCTCCACACCCCTCTTCCGCGGAGCCTGTGCAGCCCGCCACTGCCAGGTTCCCGGGAACCAGGGACAACTTCCCCGGGAGAACGCACGGCGGGCCTCAGGCTGGTGCAACGTCACGCCGGCCTCTGCCGCAACGTCACGCCGCCTCTGACGCCGCAGGCCCGCCCCGCACGCAGTGCCCCTCCTTCCCCCCCCTCACCCCAGGCCTGAGTGAGCCAGAGCCCCCGAATCAGCGGCCCCTTTAACCCTGTCCTGTCTGAGCAAAAAACAGACGCCCTCCAGCGACCTACAAGCAGAGGCAGGGCCAAATCCAAAGCTGAGCTCCTGTGAGCTGTGAGAACAAAGAAGAGAAAGGGAAATCTCTCCCAACAGCCTCAGAAGCAGCAGATTAAAGCTCCACAATCAACTTGATAAACCCTGCATCTGTGGAATACCTGAATAGACAAGGAATGATCCCAAATTGAAGAGGTGGAATTTAGGAGCGAGATCTATGATTTTTTTCCCTTTTCCTCTTTTTGTGAATGTGTACGTGTATGCTTATGTGTGAGATCTTGTCTGTATACTCTTGCTTCCACCATTTGTCCTAGGGCTCTATCCGTCCATGGTTTTTTAAAAAAATTTTTTTTCTCAATAATTAATTTTAATTGTAATAACTTTATTATACGTTACCTTCGTTCCTTCTTTCTTTCTTTCTTTCTTTCCGTCCTTCCCTCCTTTAGACAACGAATCACCCCAAATTGAGGAGGTGGTCTCTGAGAGCAAGATTTATGATTTTTCCCCCTTTACCTCTTTTTGTGAAGGTGTATATGTATGCTTCTGTATAAGATTTTCTCTGTATAGCTTTGCTTCCAACATTTGTCCTAAGGTTCTATCCGTCCCTCTTTTTTTTTTTTTTTCTAAATATTTTTTAATTCAATAACTATATTATACTTTATTTTATTTTTACTGTATCTTCTTTCTTTCTGTCTTTTTTCCTTCTTTCCCTCCTTCCTTCCTTCCTTCCTTCCTCCCTCCCTCCCTCCTTTCTTTCCTTCTTTGCTTCTTCCTTCCTTCCTTCCTTTCCTCCTTTCCTTCTTTCTTTCCTCATACGTCTACTAATTCTCTCTACTTTTTCTCCCTTTTATTCTGAGCCGTGTGGATGAAAGGCTCTTGGTGCTCCAGCCAGGAGTCAGGGCTCTGCCTCTGAGGTAGGAGAGCCAACTTCAGGACACTGGTCAACAAGAGACCTCCCAGCTCCACATAATATTAAACGGTGGAAATCTCCCAGTGACCTCCATCTTAACACCAGCACCCAGCTTCACTCAACGACCAGCAAGCCACAGTGCTAGACAACCTATGCCAAACAACTAGCAAAACAGGAACACAACCCCACCCATTAGCAGAGAGGCTGCCTAAAATCATAATAAGGCCACAGACACCCCAAAACACACCACCAGACGTGAACCTGCCCACTAGAGAGACAAGATCCAGCCTCATCCACCACAACACAGGCACTAGTCCCCTCCACCAGGAAGCCTACACAACCCACTGAAACAACCTTAGCCACTGGAGACAGACATCAAAAACAACGGGAACTACGAACGTGCAGCCTGCAAAAAGGAGACCCCAAACACAGTAAGATAAGCAAAATGAGAAGACAGAAAAACACACAGCAGATGAAGGAGCAAGATAAAAATGCACCAGACCTAACAAATGAAGAGGAAATAGGCAGTCTACCTGAAAAAGAATTCAGAAAAATGATAGTAAGGATGATCCGAAATCTTGGAAGTAGAATGGACAAAATGCAAGAAACAGTTAACAAGGACCTAGAAGAACTAAAGATGAAACAAGCAATGATGAACAACGCAATAAAAGAAATTAAAAGTACTCTAGATGGGATCAATAACAGAATAACTGAGGCAGAAGAACGGATAAGTGATCTGGAAGATAAAATAGTGGAAATAACTACTGCAGAGCAGAATAAAGAAAAAAGAATGAAAAGAACTGAGGACAGTCTCAGAGACCTCTGGGACAACATTAAACGCACCAACATTCGAATTATAGGGGTTCCAGAAGAAGAAGAGAAAAAGAAAGGGACTGAGAAAATATTTGAAGAGATTATAGTTGAAAACTTCCCTAATATGGGAAAGGAAATAGTTAATCAAGTCCAGGAAGCACAGAGAGTCCCATACAGGATAAATACAAGGAGAAATACGCCAAGACACATATTAATCAAACTGTCAAAAATTAAATACAAAGAAAGCATATTAAAAGCAGCAAGGGAAAAACAGCAAATAACACACAAGGGAATCCCCATAAGGTTAACAGCTGATCTCTCAGCAGAAACCCTACAGGCCAGAAGGGAGTGGCAGGACATACTGAAAGTGATGAAGGAGAAAAACCTGCAACCAAGACTACTCTACCCAGCAAGGATCTCATTCAGATTTGATGGACAAATTAAAACCTTTACAGACAAGCAAAAGCTGAGAGAGTTTAGCACCACCAAACCAGCTTTACAACAAATGCTAAAGGAACTTCTCTAGACAAGGAACACAAGAGAAGGAAAAGACCTATAATAACGAACCCGAAACAATATAGAAAATGGGAATAGGAACATACATATCGATAATTACCTTAAATATAAATGGACTAAATGCTCCCACCAAAAGACACAGATTGGCTGAATGGATACAAAAACAAGACCCTTATATATGCTGTCTACAAGAGACCCACTTCAGACCTAGAGACACATACAGACTGAAAATAAGGGGATGGAAAAAGATATTCCATGCAAATGGAAACCAAAAGAAACCTGGAGTAGCAATTCTCATATCAGACAAAATAGACTTTAAAATAAGGACTATTACAAGAGACAAAGAAGGACACTACATAATGATCAAGGGATCGATCCAAGAAGAAGATATAACAATTGTAAATATTTATGCACCCAACATAGGAGCACCTCAATACATAAGACAAATACTAACAGCCATAAAAGGGGAGATTGACAGTAACACATTCATAGTAGGGGACTTTAACACCCCACTTTCACCAATGGACAGATCATCCAAAATGAAAATAAATAAGGAAACACAAGCTTTAAATGATACATTAAACAAGATGGACTTAATTGATATTTATAGGACACTCCATCCAAAAACAACAGAATACACATTTTTCTCAAGTGCTCATGGAACATTCTCCAGGATAGATCATATCTTGGGTCACAAATCAAGCCTTGGTAAATTTAAGAAAATTGAAAATGTATCAAGTATCTTTTCTGACCACAATGCCATGAGACTAGATATCAATTACAGGAAAAGATCTGTAAAAAATACAAACACATGGAGGCTAAACAATACACTACTTAATAATGAAGTGATCACTGAAGAAATCAAAGAGGAAATAAAAAAATACCTAGAAACAAATGACAATGGAGACACAACGACCCAAAACCTATGGGATGCAGCAAAAGCAGTTCTAAGGGGGAAGTTTATAGCAATACAAGCCCACCTTAAGAAGCAGGAAACATCTCGAATAAACAACCTAACCTTGCACCTCAAGCAATTAGAGAAAGAAGAACAAAAAAACCCCAAAGCTAGCAGAAGGAAATAAATCATAAAAATCAGATCAGAAATAAATGAAAAAGAAATGAAGGAAATGATAGCAAAGATCAATAAAACTAAAAGCTGGTTCTTTGAGAAGATAAACAAAATAAATAAACCACTAGCCAGACTCATCAAGAAAAAAAGGGAGAAGACTCAAATCAATAGAATTAGAAATGAAAAGGAGGAGTAACAACTGACACTGCAGAAATAAAAAAAATCATGAGAGATTACTACAAGCAACTCTATGCCAATAAAATGGACAATCTGGAAGAAATGGACAAATTCTTAGAAATGCACAACCTGCCAAGACTGAATCAGGAAGAAATAGAAAATATGAACAGACCAATCACAAGCACTGAAATTGAAACTGTGATTAAAAATCTCCCAACAAACAAAAGCCCAGCACCAGATGGCTTCACAGGTGAATTCTATCAAACGTTTAGAGAAGAGCTAACACCTATCCTTCTCAAACTCTTCCAAAATATAGCAGAGGGAGGAACACTCCCAAATTCCTTCTACGAGGCCACCATCACCTTGATACCAAAACCAGACAAGGATGTCACAAAGAAAGAAAACTACAGGCCAATATCACTGATGAACATAGATGCAAAAATCCTCAACGAAATACTAGCAAACAGAATCCAACAGCACATTAAAAGGATCATACACCATGATCAAGTGGGGTTTATTCCAGGAATGCAAGGATTCTTCAAAATACGCAAATCTATCAATGTGATAAACCATATTAACAAATTGAAGGAGAAAAACCATATGATCATCTCAATAGATGCAGAGAAAGCTTTCGACAAAATTCAACACCCATTTATGATAAAAACCCTGCAGAAAGTAGGCATAGAGGGAACTTTCCTCAACATAATAAAGGCCATATATGACAAGCCCACAGCAAACATCATCCTCAATGGTGAAAAACTGAAAGCATTTCCACTAAGATCAGGAACAAGACAAGGTTGCCCACTCTCACCACTCTTATTCAACATAGTTTTGGAAGTTTTAGCCACAGCAATCAGAGAAGAAAAGGAAATAAAAGGAATCCAAATCGGAAAAGAAGAAGTAAAGCTGTCACTGTTTGCAGATGACATGATACTATACATAGAGAATCCTAAAGATGATACCAGAAAACTACTAGAGCTAATCAATGAATTTGGTAAAGTAGCAGGATACAAAGTTAATGCACAGAAATCTCTGGCATTCCTATATACTAATGATGAAAAATCTGAAAGTGAAATCAAGAAAACACTCCCATTTACCATTGCAACAAAAAGAATAAAATATCTAGGAATAAACCTACCTAAGGAGACAAAAGACCTGTATGCAGAAAATTATAAGACACTGATGAAAGAAATTAAAGATGATACAAATAGATGGAGAGATATACCATGTTCTTGGATGGGAAGAATCAACATTGTGAAAATGACTCTACTACCCAAAGCAATCTACAGATTCAATGCAATCCCTATCAAACTACCACTGGCATTTTTCACAGAACTAGAACAAAAAATTTCACAATTTGTATGGAAACACAAAAGACCCCGAATAGCCAAAGCAATCTTGAGAACGAAAAAAGGAGCAGGAGGAATCAGGCTCCCTGACTTCAGACTATACTACAAAGCTACAGTAATCAAGACAGTATGGTACTGGCACAAAAAAAGAAAGATAGATCAATGGAACAGGATAGAAAGCCCAGCGATAAACCCACGCACATATGGACACCTTATCTTTGATAAAGGTGGCAGGAATGTACAGTGGAGAAAGGACAGCCTCTTCAATAAATGGTGCTGGGAAAACTGGACAGGTACATGTAAAAGTATGAGATTAGATCACTCCCTAACACCATACACAAAAATAAGCTCAAAATGGATTAAAAACCTAAATGTAAGGCCAGAAACTATCAAACTCTTAGAGGAAAACATAGGCAGAACACTCTATGACATAAATCACAGCAAGATCCTTTCTGACCCACCTCCTAGAGTAATGGAAATAAAAAGAAAAATAAACAAATGGGACCTAATGAAACTTCAAAGCTTTTGCACAGCAAAGGAAACCATAATCAAGACCAAAAGACAACCCTCAGAATGGGAGAAAATATTTGCAAATGAAGCAACTGACAAAGGATTAATCTCCAAAATTTACAAGCAGCTCATGCAGCTCAATAACAAAAAAACAAACAACCCAATCCAAAAATGGGCAGAAGACCTAAATAGACATTTCTCCAAAGAAGATATACAGAATGCCAACAAACACATGAAAGAATGCTCAACATCATTAATCATTAGAGAAATGCAAATCAAAACTACAATGAGATATCATCTCACACCAGTCAGAATGGCCATCATCAAAAAATCTAGAAACAATAAATGCTGGAGAGGGTGTGGAGAAAAGGGAACACTCTTGCACTGCTGGTGGGAATGTGAATTGGTTCAGCCACTATGGAGAACAGTATGGAGGTTCCTTAAAAAACTACAAATATAATTACCATATGACCCAGCAATCCCACTACTGGGCATATACCCTGAGAAAACCAAAATTCAAAAAGAGTCATGTACCAAAATGTTCATTGCAGCTCTATTTACAATAGCCCGGAGATGGAAACAACCTAAGCGCCCATCATCGGATGAATGGATAAAGAAGATGTGGCACATATATACAATGGAATATTACTCAGCCTTAAAAAGAAATGAAATTGAGCTATTTGTAATGAGATGGATAGACCTAGAGTCTGTCATACAGAGTGAAGTAAGTCAGAAAGAAAAAGACAAATACCATATGCTAACACATATATATGGAATTTAAGGGGAAAAAAAATGTCTTGAAGAACCTAGGGGTAAGACAGGAATAAAGATGCAGACCTACTGGAGAACGGACTTGAGGATATGGGGAGGGGGAAGGGTGAGCTTTGACAGGGCGAGAGAGAGTCATGGACATATACACACTAACAAACGTAGTAAGGTAGATAGCTAGGGGGAAGCAGCCGCAAGGCACAGGGATATTAGCTCGGTGCTTTGTGACAGCCTGGAGGGGTGGGATAGGGAGAGTGGGAGGGAGGGAGACGCAAGAGGGAAGACATATGGGAACATATGTATATGTATAACTGATTCACTTTGTTATAAAGCAGAAACTAACACACCATTGTAAAGCAATTATACCCCAATAAAGATGTTTAAAAAAAAAATGATACATTAAACAAGATGCACTTAATTGATAATTACAGGACATTCCATCCAAAAACAACAGAAAATACTTTCTTCTCAAATGCCAATGGAACATTCTCCAGGATAGATCATATCTTGGGTCACAAATCAAGCCTTGGTAAACTTAAGAGAATTGAAATCCTATCAAGTATCTTTTCCAACCACAATGCTATGAGACTAGATATCAATTAGAGGAAAAAAAATCTGTAAAAACTACAAACACATGGAGGCTAAACAATGCACTACTTAATAACCAAGAGATCAGTGAAGAAATCAAAGAGGAAACCAAAAATACGTAGAAATAAATGACAATGAAAATACAACAACCCAAAAACTGGGATGCAACAAAAACAGTTCTAAAAGGGAAGTTTATAGCAATACAATCTTACATTAAGAAACATGAAATATCTCAAATAAACAACCTAACCTTACATCTACAGTAATTAGAGAATGAAGAACAAAAAAACACCAAAGTTAGCAGAAGGAAAGAAATCATAAAGATCAGATCAGAAATAAATGAAAAAGAAATGAAAGAAACAATAGCAAAGGTCAATAAAAGTGAAAGCTGGTTCTTTGAGAAGATAACAAAATTTATAAACCATTAACCAGACTCAGCAAAAAGAAAAAAAAAAAACGGGAGAGGATGAAAATCAATAATATTAGAAATGAAAAAGGAAAAGTAACAACTGACAATGCAGAAATACAAAGAATCATGAGAGATTACTAAAAGCAATTATATGTCACTAAATTGGACAACCTGGAAGAAATGGACAAATTCTTAGGAAAGCACAACCTTCCAAGACTGAACCAGGAAGAAATAGAAAATATAAAAAGATCAATCACAAGCACTGAAATTGAAACTGTCATTAGAAACCTTCCAACACAAAAAAGCCCGGGGCCAGATGGCTAAAAGGCGAATTCTATCAATCATTTAGAGAAAAGTTAACACCTACTCTTCTCAAACTCTTCCAAAATATAGCAGAGGGAGGAACCCCCCACCAAACTCATTCTACGAGGCCACAATCACCCTGATACCAAAACCAGACAAATGTCAAAAAGAAAGAAAACCACAGGTCAATATCACTGATGAACATAGATGCCAAAATCCTCAACAAAATACTAGCAAACAGAATCCAACAGCACATTAAAATGATCATACCCCATGATCAAGTGGGTTTTACCCAAGAAATGCAAGGATTCTTCAATATACACAAATCAATCAATGTGATACACCGTATTAACAAATTGAAGGAGAAAAACCATATGATCATCTCAATAGATGCCGAAAAAGCTTTCTACAAAATTCAACACCCATTTATGATAAAAACCCTCCAGAATGTAGGCATAGAAGGAACTTACCGCAACATAATAAAGGCCATATACGACAAACCCACAGCCAACATCATTCTCAATAGTGAAAAATTGAAACCATTTCCACTAAGATCAGGAACAAGACAAGGTTGCCCACTCTCACCACTCTTATTCAACATAGTTTTGGAAGTTTTAGCCACAGCAATCAGAGAAGAAAAGGAAATAAAAGGAATCCAAATCGGAAAAGAAGAAGTAAAGCTGTCACTGTTTGCAGATGACATAATACTATACATAGAGAATCCTAAAGATGCTTCCAGAAGACTACTAGAGCTAATCAATGAAGTTGGTAAAGTAACAGGATACAAAATTAATGCACAGAAATCTCTTGCATTCCTATACACTAATGATGAAAAAATCTGAAAGTGAAACTAAGGAAACACTTCCATTTACCACTGCAACAAAAAGAATAAACCTACCTAAGAAGACAAAAGACCTGCATGCAGAAAACGATAAGACACTGATGAATGAAATTAAAAATGATACAAACAGAGAGATATACCATGTTCTTGGATTGGAAGAATCAACATTGTGAAAATGACTCTCCTACCCAAAACAATCTACAGATTCAATGCAACCCTTATCAAATTACCACTGGCATTTTCACAGAACTAGAACAAAAAATTGCACCGTTTGTGTGGAAACACAAAAGACCCCGAATGGCCAAAGCAATCTTGAGAAAGAAAAACGGAGCTGGAGAAATCAGGCTTCCCGACTTCAGACTATACTACAAAGCTACAGTAATAAAGACAGTATGGTACTGGCATGAAGACAGGAATATAAATCAATGGAACAGGATAGAAAGCCCAGAGAAAAACCCACATGCATATGGTCCCCTTATTTTTGATAAAGGAGGCAAGAATATACAATGGAGTAAAGACAGCTTCTTTAATAAGAAGCCGTCTTATTAAAAGGGAAATAACTGGATAGCTACATGTAAAAGAATGAAATTAGAACATGCCTTGACACCATACACAAAAATAAACTCAGAATTGTTTAAAGACCTAAATGTAAGGTCAGACACTATAAAACTCTTAGAGGAAAACATAGGCAGAACACTCTATGACATAAATCACAGCAAGATCCTTTGTGACCCATCTCCTAGAGAAATAGAAATAAAACAAAAATAACCAAATGTGATGTAATAAAACTTAAAAGCTTTTGTACAGCAAAGGAAATCATAAACAAGATGAAAAGACACCCCTCAGAATGGGAGAAAATATTTGCAAATGAAGCAACTGACAAAGGATTATTCTCTAAAATTTACAATCAGCTCATGCAACTCAATATCAAAAAGACAATCAACCCAATCCAAAAATGGGCAGAAAACTTAAATAGATATTTCTCCAAAAAGATATACAGGTTGCTAACAAACACATGAAAGAAAGCTCAACATCATTAATCATTAGAGAAATTCAAATCAAAACTACAATGAGATATCACCTCACACCAGTCAGAATGACCATCATCAAAAAATCTACAAACAATTAATGCTGGAGAGAGTGTGGAGGAAAGGGAACCCTCTTGCACTGTTGGTGGGAATGTAAATTGATACAACCACTATGGAGAATAGTATGAAGGTTCCTTTGAAAACTAAAAATAGATCTGCCATAAGACCCAGCAATCCCACTACTGGACATATACCCTGAGAAAACCATAATTCAAAAAGAGTCATGTACCATATTGTTCATTGCAGCCAGGACATGGAATCAACCTAAATGTCCATTGACAGATGAATGGATAAAGAAGATGTGACACATATATACAATGGAATATTACTCAGCAATGAAAAGAAAAGAAATTGAGTTATTTGTAGTGAGGTGAATGGACCTAGAGACTGTCATACAGAGTGAAGTACGTCAGAAAGATTAAAGCAAATACCTTATGCTAAGCCATATATATGGTATCTTAAAAAAAAAGAAAAACAAATGGTCATGAAGAACCTAGGGGCAGGACAAGAATAAAAACGCAGACCTACTAGAGAATGGACTTGAGGACATAGGGAGTGGGAAGGGTAAGCTGGGACAAAGTGAGAGAGTAGCATGTACATATATACACTACCAAATGTAAAACAGAAAGCTGGTGATAAGCACCGCATAGCACAGGGAGATCAGCTCAGTGCTTTGTGACCACCTAGAGAGGTCTGATAAGGAGTGTGGGAGGCAGGGAGATGTAAGAGTGAAGAGATATGGGGATATGTGTATAGGTATAGCTGATTCACTTTGTTATAAAGCAGAAACTAACACACCATTGTAAAGCAATTATACTCCAATAATGATGTTTAAAAAATTTTAATAAATTAAAAATCAGATTTAAAAAAGTAGATTATGTTTTGGACATATTAGCTTATAATTTTAGAGAGAAAGAACCAGTGAAATACATACAGTTCAAATGATATAAACACAAAAATGTTGCATGTGCAAGAACAAAATCTATGCTGTCCTCAGTTTTCAATGGAAAATCTTATAATTAAACTTCCTGAAGCATTTTTTTCTACAGTTAACCAATTTCTTTGGCTCTAAGTATACTGTAAACCTATGTGCATATCTATGTATTTTGAAGTAGTTTTTATACAAGGAAATAAACATATTACAAATTTTCTGGAATGATATGCAATAATTTAAATTGTGAATTATCATATTAATATATCAAGATATGATTTTTAATTATCAAAAGATTAATCATGTTTAAGAAATAGGATATAATTTCTCCCACTTTCAAAGTGATAGTGTTGAAAATTAGGTAGAATGACGTTCAACCTGGAATTGAGGGTAAGGGGTAAATTCAAGCAAGCTTTGAAAATGCTTACCCGCAAATAAAACATTCAGCACATGTGCTACTCCAGCTGATTACTCAACACTCGTATTAAAAGCTCAAGTAAATTCAAATAGGTACATTAAATTCTACCGGAATGAACAATGCATTTATAGGTCAAAGGGCAAACTACAGTCAGTGCATGTAATAAAATGGTCATTTTTACTACATAATATCATATAAGTATATCAAATATGAAATTAATCATGTAAGGTCTGAATTAGATTACATTTTGTTTTTTGTGCCATTTAACTTTTCCTTCATTTTAATTTTATATTGTTATGTATATTTTACAATTAAAATATCCAATGTAAACCTGAAAATATTGTACAAAAGTTATTCCTAACATTTTTTGGTACAAGGTTATTTAATAACTTTTTCATGGATGAGAACACTATAAATTATTTTCCAATCCTGGCAGAATAGAGATGCAGCCTCAAGTCTCCTATATTGTAGGCCTCAATCATTTTCTGTACAAATTATTACTATTTTTACCTAACTTTAAAACATGGATTGTGTATTAGAAATTCTGGTAAATTGTATCATAGGTCCCAAATATAGAAATTTTATTAGGACAACAACATGTTTAGTTAAGTTTGGGTTTTGCTACTAAGTTAATATTTTGGCAACTCTTTAGTCTGGTGTCACTAGTTTTGGTTGACAAATGACCAGACATTTTTATGCAACTGCAATTGCTGATTAAATGAGTATCTTTCACACCTATAAGATTAAGAGAGCATTGTTATTTGTTAGTTTCCTTTCCCCATAAACTCCCTGAAGAAATGAGATGAGTATCATTTACAGTTTTCTCCTAGGGTTACAAACACTCTTTGAAGACCTTATTTTAAGGCTCTATTATACATTAGAATAAGGAATGAAAAAAGAGTTTGATGGCAAGGATTAATAATATTGGACTACATGAGCTAATATTTATTCTTATTTCTACTCTAAATAAAATCCTTTTCTAAATCTTTGTCTCCAATATCTCTTTCACATCTCCAGCTATCTTATGTTGGTGTTATTACTGACCTCATTTTACAAATTATTAAACTATGTCACCAAAAGATAAGAGAACACAGTTCACTGAGATGTCTATTTTGTCAAAGCATTTGTTAAAATAAGTGTAGCACATATGTGACACTCTCAGTCATGTGATGTACTATTATAAGCAGCACCTTATTTGTGGCCAAATGTATTAAGAAGGAAAATAGTTTATTCTTCAGTCTTTATTTTTTCTTTAAACAGCATTATTTACTTACATTTTTCTCATCTGACGTGTCAAGTTCTGAAACAATACTCTTTAAAAACTCATAGAAAATGGTTTGGCTTCAAAAGTAATAGAGGCAGCCAAAAGGCTTATAATGTACCTACCATGTACCAGGCAAAATTCCAGTTACTTTACTTGTCTTATTTTATTCTTATCCATCCATGCTCTATGGGTAAAATTAACCTAATTATTTGGTAAGGAATCTGAAACCCAAAGATGTTAAGTCCATTATACCCAAAATCGAACTTCTAATAAATGAACCACTTTGCAATTGTGCCAATGCCTATGTAACTACAAACACTTTTTACTATAGTCAATATCACTCCAGGATGAAACTTATTTATATTTTAATTTTCAGCTCAAGTGAAACTGATGCCAAAGTTCATGCTATAAACCACCACATATGAAGCCAGTATTCATTAAACACACAAAAATAAAGATGCTACGTTCTATTCTAAAGGATCTCATAAATTTAATAAAAGAGATAGGAAAGATGAAAATGTACACACATAAACAATTTTACAAGGTCAAAGTAACAAATTCTATAATAATGACATAGTGATAGTTATGTCTTCATCCTAACTCAGATTATTGAATTATAAATGTTGAAAAGAATGATGCACGGTAAGTCATCCTGATACAAGTATTAATTCTTTCTTGTGTTCTTAATAGATTTACTTAACCTGTGCATTTTTATGCTTTTTAAAGCTGCTTTATGAAGTTTTAAATATGTTTTAGCTAGAATGCTAAAAGTTGGAACAAAAGTGGCATTCTACCTATAAATCATGTTGACATAAACCTGAAATGTGCAGAATTTTCATATAGTTATTGGGATCACAAAACCACAGAACAGCCTATGATGGGAGCACTAGGGTTATATGGTAGGTTGAAAACAAGCAAAGCAAAACAATGACAAGTACACATTAGATCACATGTAAGGAAAAAAGAGCTCCTATCATGATTAGAGCACCAGGTTATATGAATTATTTTTCTCTAGTTTGGTGAATTTACTTTGCCTTAGAAAAGTTAAATAGAACTTTGAGATATCCAGATATGCCAGAAAACCATCGATTAATAGAAGAAGGAGGAGAAGTAAAAAGTAGAAGAACTGGAGGAGGAAGAGAAGGGTGAGGAAAGGAAACAAAAATTAGAATACAAAAAACTAATGCACTAATTCATTTTGGGCATTTTTATATCAATCTGATCAAAGATGCAGAATAGTTCAGGAAGGAGAAAAAGGAATGTATAGATGCAATTTTAATGGTACATAGTCAAGTTAATAATTAACATAATCAAAATGATTACCACCTGTTTCCAAAGATTATCTATAATCCATTGGTAAATATAATCAATAATAAAAATTTCTTAATCTCTGTAATATAACTTTGTCCTAAAGAAAATTATGCTATTTAATGACTTTCATATAAAATTATGAACACTTTTCTGCATGTATTTGGTATTAATATTTTTATATCCCTACTACTCTCATGCTCAATGTATGAGAGAGAGAGGGAAAGAAGAGAGAGAGTTGTAATCAGTATTTTCACTTATGCATTCAGCAGGAGTTGAATTATGCTGACATCAGTCCATGCGCAAGCAAGTCCTAAGTTAATAACTTTCCCATGTTGGTTATAACATTAGTGCCTCAACCATAAGGATGGCATATCACTATACTATTAAAATACATTGAAATATATTAATATACATACTACAATTAACCAACAAACTTCCTTTTTTGAAAGTTCAATTAATCTGTGGAGGAAATAAAATTTAGTGATAAAAATTGGGTTGGATATTTTATGTTTTCTTCTTCCATCTTTAATGTGTGCCAAATTTTACAACGGATATATTTGTAAAAATCTATTTTATATTCAGACATAGTAAATCATTTTACATTGAAATTTGAGTTTCTTATGGTTGCTAATTTCACAACAAATTATCAAAATCTGATTAAACTACTGTTGCCTTAAGTATAGTCTAAAATCATCTGTTAATACCAATTTTTCTAGCTAGGACACTGGACACACACTTTTCTCTCTTTCTTCCACATCTGTTAAACGAGTGTGTGTCCAAGACAGAATTCAGACATAGTTGTCTGTTCTCAGAATCAATGTTCTTAGTAATATATTGTCCTTTACTCTCTCTATATTATGCAATAGACATAACTGTTTATCTTTATCCACACTAGCCAGTGCCATTTAAATCTTGAAAATGGAAAAAACATTGAGGCTACTGTACAAGTGAGGTTCTGTTGGTTAAATACAGCCACACTCAACAGCTATACATTTCAATAGATATGTCACTTGTTACATATCTAGTTCATCCACAAAAACTATCTCACTAAATAAGCATCCAAAATTTGCTCAAAATCTTCTCTTTGCCTATACCTAGCCATCCTTTTCCTTGGCTGGTTTTATTAACATTTCCATAATATTGCATAGGACAAATCCGGGAACATCTTTGATATTTTTCAATCTTCTCTATCTTCTAAAAGTTTTGACTCCATTTTTGCTAAGTCTTTCTATTCTGATACCTCAGGCTGCCTGGCTTAAAAACTTCTTGTTCCAATCTTGTAGACCACAGAACCCTACTCTTATTCTGGCCAATCATTTTCCTCCAGCCCCCTTCAAAGTACAGTGTGTGGTTATTACTGAGAGACGCAGCAAGAGAAGAATTATCAGTTCCAGAAATTAAAGGTCAAAAGTAAACACTTCAAGGAAGAATTTTATATCACGTTAAAGACTAATCATTATTCCAGATAGCCTAAAATAACATATATATGTGTGTGTGTGTGTGTGTGTGTGTGTGTTTAGGTTTATATGTATACACATCTATCAATGTCAAATATATATATATATATATATATATATATATGATATCTAGTTTTTGTGGAATTGTTTCAGGGGCTCTACACAATAGAATTAATCTGATGAGAGAAATGGTAACTTAGACATCTAATACAAAAAGGAATTAAATGTGAGCATGGAAAAGAAGACTGTTAATTTTGATTTAAATATGGAAACGGCAAGTCATAATCTTCCAAATTAAAAAAAATTTGGCTGTTTACAATTTTGAGGTAACACTTAAATCACAACCTAGCAACTACCTCCCAATAAAATTGGAGACTATTGGGTAGGCTAGATGCTACTGCTTTCTGGGCAGAAAAACTTGATAGAATATGGTTTTCCAATAATTTCCACTCTTAACATTATTTTTTCAAAGCCCATTAAATGACTTAAAAATGCCCAAAATATTTTAAAATAATCGATATTAATTATATAGGAACTGATTCAAATGTAGTGGTATTTCCAAAGCTTACACACAATTTGTAGGTAATTTCTCATATACTAAAATTACTTTGAACACAATCTTTTTCACATGCAAATTCAAAATTCAATTCCAAATAACAATGTAAATATGAGTGCAAGGACAAAAACGTACACAGCCTATAATGCTTTCTAAAATTGAGTGCTTACTGTCTTACCTAAGAAGAAATCTAACTTCTTGATAAAGATAATTAAAAAACCCAAGAATGTTGACTGCTGAAAATATTTAGAGTAAGAAAATTATGCTAATTTTAAAAGCAGCATAGGGCTTCCCTAGTGGTGCAGTAGTTGAAAATCTGCCTGCCAATGCAGGGAACACGGGTTCGAGCCCTGTTCTGGGAAGATCCCACATGCCTCGGACCAACTAGGCCCGTAAGCCACAACTACTGAGCCTGCGTGTCTGGAGCCTGTGCTCCGCAACAAGAGAGGCCGTGATAGTGAGAGGCCGGAGCACCATGATGAAGAGTTGCCCCTGCTTGCCGCAACTAGAGAAAGTCCTCGCATAGAAACGAAGACCCAACACAGCCAAAAATAAATAACAAATAAATAAAAAATGAAAATAAAGCAATTCCTTTAAAAAAAATAACATACATAAACTTGGTCCAAATTCAAAAGGAAATAAATACACATACTGGCTAAATAACTCAGTTTCAGAGATATATTAAGATATGTTTTAATAGAATTCCCTTAAACAATTTATTCAGAAATATAAACATATGGTGAAAGATCATATTTGTCAACTGTTAGTTGTAAGTTTGAAAGTGATTCAACTCAGTAGTAAAGGTTTTTAATGAAATTGTTTATGGTTTTAATTATTCTATATATTATGTGTGAATTTTCTTTTGTTCTTATTTGAAAGAATAAAATGTGATAGCTCATAATTTCTGAAAATCTATTTTATTTTCTTTTGTTCTGTATTTTATCTTTATTTTGCTCATATCAAGCTGGTTAAGAATGTAAGTCCCTTTACTGGTTATTTTTCCCCCAAAAGTCAACTTGTGTCAAACATTGTATTAGTTTACTTGTGAGGAGTCTTGTTCAGCTGGGAAAGGTATTGAATGTTATGTTTTTAGTGCTATATCACAAATGCTATATCATAAAATGTTAAACTATGATTTAAAAAGAATGAAAATGATTTGTGCTTTCTTTTCTTAGTAAAAATAACTATCTACTAGTAAAAATATTTCCTGAAAGCAAAGATGTTTTATAAATATAAAATAAAGTAAAAAATGTATTAACTCATAAAATATATAAAATATTAAAAAATGCTTAGTTTTTTTTTTTAATAGAAATTTAGTTATTTATTTATTTATTTATTTATTTATTTTTTGCTGTATTGGGTCTTCATTGCTGCATGCAGGCTTTCTCTAGTTGTGGCAAGTTGGGGCTACTGTTTTTTGCAGTGTGCAGTCTTCTCATTGTGGTGGCTTCTCTTGTTGTGGAGCACAGGCTCCAGGCACGCGGGCTTCAGTATTTGTGGCACACGGGCTGAGTAGCTGTGGCTCACGGGCTCTGGAGCACAGGCTCAGTAGTTGTGGCACATGGGCTTAGTTGCTCCGCAGCATGTGGGATCTTCCCAGACCAGGGCTCGAACCCGTGTGCCCTGCATTGGCAGACATATTCTTGACCACTGAACCACCAGAGAAGTCCCCAAAAACAGTTAGTTGGTTTTTTAAAATCCTAATTTTATGTATTCTATACAATACACCTCAAATCCTGCCTTCATTTGGGGTAACTCTCTGACCATTATATCTCAAAGTGACTTATTATGTCTCAAAACATGAAACGAAATGAATAGGGTCTCACTAGGTGGACATGAAGACATGGATTTATGAGAGACTAGGCTCAGATGTACAAAAGCTCAGAGGATGAAACTAATTCAATGATCTACAAGTACTTGAGTTTTATGGAGTTCAGTAATGGCAAGGGTTGGAAATGACATAAGAAAGATACTTTGGACTTAGATTACCTAAGAGCTTTTAAAGGCAAGATTGAGCACTGTATATTTTTCAGTAAGCGATTGGAACAACTGAATGATTTAAAGTGAAATAATATGATTTTATTTGTTTATTAAAACCATTACTCTGACATTAGTTTGGAGGACATAATTGACAGAGGTACTTAGAAGGGAGAAGTTGAGAACAGATAGAAATATTGTGAAATAAGCCAGCATAGTTATGAAGTTTTACTTCTACACACTCCTTCTGTTAAGTGGTACACTGTTTCTTTTCTAATTTTTGAATTTTATTTAACTTATTTTTTTATACAGCACGTTCTTTTTAGTTACCCATTTTATACATATTAGTGTATATATGTCAATCCCAATCTCCCAATTCATCACACCACACCTGACCCTGCCACTTTCCACCCTTGGTGTCCATATGTTTGTTCTCTACATCTGTGTCTCTATTTCTGCCATGCAAACCAGTTCATCTGCACAATTTTTCTAGGTTCCACCTATATGCGTTAATATATGTTTGTTTTTCTGTTTCTGACTTACTTCACTCTGTATGACAGTCTCTAGATCCATACACATCTCTACAAATGACCCAACTTCATTCCTTTATATGGCAGAGTAATATTCCTTTGTATATATATACCACATCTTCTTTATCCATTCATCTGTCGATGGGCATTTAGGTTGCTTCCATGACCTGGGTATTGTAAGTAGTGCTTCAATGAACACTGGGGTGCATGTGTCTCTTGGAATTTTTGTTTTCTCTGGGTATATGCCCAGTAGTGGGATTGCTGGGTCATGGTAATTTTATTTATAATATTTTAGGGATATTCCATTCCCACCAACAGTGCAAGAGAGTTCCCTTTCCTCCAAACCCTCTCCAGAATTTGTTGTTTGTAGATTTTCTGATGATGCCCATTTTAACTGGTGTGAGGTGATATCCCATTGTAGTTTGATTTACATTTCTCTAATAATTAGTGATGTTGAGCAGCTTTTCATGTGCTTCTTGGCCAACTGTATGTCTTCTTTGGAGAAATGTCAATTTAGCTCTTCTGCCCATTTTTTGATTGGGTTGTTTGTTTTTTTTATTTAATATTGAGCTGCATGAGCTGTTTATATATTTTGGAGATTAATCATTTGTCCATTGATTCATTTGAAAATATTTTCTCCCTTTCTGAGGATTGTCTTTTGGTCTTGTTTATGGTTTCCTTTGCTGTGCTAAATCTTTGAAGTTTCATTAGGTCCCATTTGTTTATTTTTGTTTTTGTTTCCATTACTCTATGAGGTGGATCAGAAAAGATCTTACTGTGATTTATGTGAAAGACTGTTCTTCCTATGTTTTCCTCTAGGATTTTTATACTGTCCAGTTTTACATTTAGCTCTCTAATCCATTTTGAATTTATTTTTTTATATGGTGTTAGGGAGTGTTCTAATTTCATTCTTTGGCATGTAGCTGTCCAGTTTTCCCAGCACCACTTATTGAAGAGAATGTCTTTTCTCCATTGCATATTCTTGTCTCTTTTGTCATAGATTAGTTGACCTTAGGTGGGTGGGTTTATCACTGGGCTTTCTGTCTTGTTCCATTGATCTATATTTCTGTTTTTGTGCTAGTACCACATTGTCTTAATTACCGTAGCTTTGTAGTATAGCCTGAAATCAGGGAGTCTGATTCCTCCAGCTCTGTTTTTTTCACTTAAGACTGCTTTGGCTCTTTGGGGTCTTTTGTGTCTCCATACAAATTTTAAGATATTTTGTTTTAGTTTTGTAAAAATTGCCATTGGTAATTTGATAGGGATTGCATTGAATCTGTAGATTGCTTTAGGTAGTAGAGTCATTTTCACAATATTGATTCTTCCAATCCAAGAACATGCTTTATCTCTCCATCTGTCTGTATCAACTTTAATTTCTCTCATCAGTGTCTTATAGTTTTCTGCATACAGGTCTTTTGTCTCCCTAGGTAGGTTTATTCCTAGGTATTTCGTTCTTTTTGTTGCATTGGTAAATGGGAGTGTTTCCTTAATTTCTCTTTCAGATTTTTCATCATTAGTGTATAGCAATACAGATTTCTGTGCATTAATTTTGTGTCTCAATACTTTACCAAATTCATTGATTAGCTCTAGTAGTTTTCTCATGGCATCTTTAGGATTCTCTATGTATAGTAGCATGTCATCTGCAAACAGTGACAGTTTTACTTCTTTTCCAGTTTGTATTGCTTTTGTTTGTTCTTCTTCTCTGGTTGCTGTGGCTAGGACTTCCAAAACTATGTTGAATAATAGTGACGAGAGTGGACATCCTTGTCATGTTCCTCATCTTAGAGGAAATGCTTTCAGTTTTTCACCATTGAGAATGATGTTTGCTGTGGGTTTATTGTATATGGCCTTTATTATGTTGAGGTAGGTTCCCTCTATGCCCACTTTCTGTAGAGTTTTTATCATAAGTGGGTGTTGAATTTTGTCAAAAGGTTTTTCTGCATCTATTGAGATGATCATTTGGTTTTTCTTCTTCAGTGTGTTAATATGGTGTATCACATTGATTGATTTGCATATTTTGAAGAATCCTTGCATCCCTGGGATAAATCCCACTTGATCATGTTGTATGATCCTTTTAATGTGTTGTTGGATTCTGTTTGCTAGTATTTTCTTAAGGATTGTTGCATCTATATTCATCAGTGATATTGGTCTGTAATTTTCTTTTGTTGTAGTATCTTTGTCTGGTTTGGTATCAGAGTGATGGTCGCCTCATAGCTTGAGTTTGGGAGTGTTACTTTCTCTGCAATTTTTTGGAAGATTTTGAGAAGGATGGGTGTTACCTCTTCTCTAAATGTTTGATAGAATTCACCTGTGAAGCCATCTGGTCCTGGACTTTTGTTTGTTGGAATATTTTCAATCACAGTTTCAATTTCAGTGCTTGTGATTGGTCTGTTCATACTTTCTATTTCTTCCTGGTTCAGTCTTGGAAGGTTTTACATTTCTAAGGATTTGTCCATTTCTTCCAGGTTTTCCATTTTATTGGCATAGAGTTGCTTGTAGTAGTCTCTTAGGATGCTTTCTATTTCTGCAGTGTCTGTTGTAACTTCTCCTTTTTCATTTATAATTTTATTGATTTGAGTCCTCTACTTTTTCTTGATGAGTCTGGCTAATGGTATCAATTTTTTTTTATCTTCTCAAAGAACCAGCTTTTAGTTTTATTGATCTCTGCTATTGTTTTCTTTTTTCTATTTCATTTATTTCTGCTGTGATCTTTTTTTTTTTTTTTTGGCTGTACGCGGGCCTCTCATTGTTGTGACCTCTCCCGTTGCGGAGCACAGGCTCTGGACGTGCAGGCCCAGTGGCCATGGCTCACAGGGCTAGCCGGTCCGCGGCATGCGGGATCCTCCTGGACCGGGGCACAAACCTGCATCCCCTGCATCGGCAGGTGGACTCTCAACCACTGCGCCACCAGGGAAGCCCTCTGCTGTGATCTTTATGACTTCTTTCCTTCTACTAACTTTGGGTTTTGTTGCTTCTTCTTTCTCTAGTTTCTTTAGGTGAAATGTTAGATTGTTTATTTGAGATTTTTCTTGTTTCTTTAGGTAGGCTTGTATTGCTATAAATTTGCCTCTTAGATCTGCTTTTGCTGCATCCCATAGGTTTTGGATCATTGTGTTTTCCTTGCCATTTTTCTCTAGGTATTCTTTGATTTCCTTTTTTATTTCTGCAATGATCTCTTGGTTATTTAGCACTGTATTGTTTAACCTCAATGTGTTTGTGTTTTTTACATTTTTTTTCCCAGTAGTTGATTTCTAATCTCATAGCATAGTAGTCAGAAAAGCTTCTTGAAATTAGTTCAGTTTTCTTAAATTTACTGTGGCTTAATTTGTCACCCAGGATGTGATCTATCCTGGAGAATGTTCCGTGTGCACTTGAGAAGAACGTGTAATCTGCTGTTTTTGGATAGAACGTCTTATAAATATAAATTAAATTTATCTGGTCTATTGTGTCATTTAAAGCTTGTGTTTCTTTATTAATTTTCTGTTTGGATGATCTGTCCATTGGGGTAAGTAAGGTGTTAAAGTCTCCCACTATTATTGTGTTACTGTCAATTTCCTCTTTTATAGCTGTTAGCAGTTGCCTTACATATTGGGGTGCTCCTATGTTGGGTGCATATATGTTTATAATTGCTCTGTCTTCGTCTTGGATTGATCCCTTGATCATTATGTAGTATTCTCCTTTGTCTCTTATAACATTCGTTATTTTAAAGTCTATTTAACCTTATATGAGTGTTGCTACTCCAACTTTCTTTTGATTTCCATTTGCATGGAATATCTTTCTCCATCGCCTCACTTTCAGTCTGTATGTGTCCCTAGGTATGAAGTGGGTCTCTTGTAGACAACATATATATGGGTCTTGTTTTTTGTATCCTTTCAGAGAGTCTGTGTCTTTTTGTTGGAGCATTTAATCCATTCACGTTTAAGGTAATTAACGATATGTATATTACTACCACCATTTTCTTAATTGTTATGGGTTTGTTTTTGTAAGTCCTTTTCTTCTCTTGTGTTTCCCACTTTGAGAAGATTTTTTAGCATTTTTTGTAGAGCTGGTTTGGTGGTGCTGAATTCTCTTAGCTTTTTCTTGTCTCTAAAGCTTTTGATTTCTCTGTCAAATCTGAATGAGATCCTCTCTGGGTAGAGTAATCTTGGTTGTAGGTCTTCCCTTTCATTGCTTTAAATATATCATGCTACTCCCTTCTGGCTTGTAGAGTTTCTGCTGAGATATCAGCTGTTAACCTTTTGGGAGTTCCCTTGTATGTTATTTGTTGTTTTTCCCTTGTTGCTTTCAATAATTTTTCTTTGTCTTTAATTTTTGTCAATTCAATTACTGTGTGTCTCGGCTTGTTTCTTCTTGGGTTTATCCTGCCTGGGACTCTCTATGCTTCCTGGTCTTGGGTGGCTCTTTCTTTTCCCATGTTAGGGAAGTTTTCAACTATAATTTCTTCGAATATTTTCTCTGGTCCTTTCTCTCTGTCTTCTCGTTCTGGGACCCCTATAATGTGAATGTTGGTGCATTTAATGTTGTCTCAGAAGTTTCTTAGGCTGTCTTCATTTCTTTTCATTCTTTTTTCTTTATTCTGTTCTGTGGCAGTGAATTCCACCATTCTGTCTTCCAAGTCACTTATCCATTCTTCTGCTTCAGTTATTCTGCTATGGATTCCTTCTAGTGTAGTTTTCATTTCACTTACTGTATTGTTCATCTCTGTTTGTTTTTTCTTTAATTCTTGTACATCTTTGTTAAACATTTCTTGCATCTTCTCAATATTTGCCTCCATTCTTTTTCTGAGGTCCTGGATCATCCTCAGTATCTTTATTCTGAATTCTTTTTTTGGAAGGTTCTGTATCTCCATTTCATTTTGGTATTTTTCTGGGGTTTTATCTTGTTCCTTCATCTGTTACATAGCCCTCTGCCTTTTCATCTTGTCTGTCTTTCTGTGAATGTTGTTTTTTCTTCCACAGGTTGCAGGACTGTAGTTCTTCTTTTTTCTGCTGTCTACCCTCTGGTGGATGAGGCTATCTAAGAGGCTTGTGACAGTTTCCTGGTGGGAGGGACTGGTGATGGGTAGAGCTGAGTGTTGCTCTGGTGGGCAGAGCTCAGTAAAACTTTAATCCACTAGTTTGCTGATGTGTGGGCCTGGGTTCCCTCCTTTTTGGTTGTTTGGCCTGAGGTGACCCAACACTGGAGCCTAACTGGCTGTTTGGTGGGACTAATGGTGGACTCCAGGAGGGCTCATGCCAAAGAGTACTTCCCAGAACTTCTGCTGCCAGTGTCCTTGTCCTTGCAGTGATCCACAGCTGCCCCCTGCCTCTGCAAGAGACTCTCCAACACTAGCAGGTAAGTCTGGTTCAGTCTCCTAGGGGGTCACTGGTCCTTTCCCTAGGTCCCAATGCACACACTACTTTTTGTGTGCCCTCTAAGAGTGGAGTCTGTTTCCTCCAGTCCTGTTGAAGTCCTGCAATCAAATCCTGCTAGCCTTCAAAGTCTGATTCTCTAGGAATTCCTCCTCCTGTTGCCAGACCCCCAGGTTGGGACATGGGGCTCAGAACCTTCACTGCAGTGGGTGGACTTCTGTGGTGTAAGTGTTCTCCAGTTTGTGAGCCACCCACACAGTAGTTATGGGATTTGATTTTATTGTGATTACGCCCCTCCTACCATCTCACTCTGGCTTCTCCTTTGTCTTTGGGTGTGGGGTATCTTTTTTGGTGAGTTCCAGTGTCTTCCTGTCGATGATTGTTCATCAGTTAGTTGTGATTCCGGTGCTGTCACAACAGGGAGTGAGTGCGAGTCCTTTTACTCCGCCATCTTGAACCAATCTATGTTAGTGGTACTCTTCAATACAGTCTTCTCTGAAGTTTTAGGAAAGAGCTAGTGGGCTTTATTTGTGCCATAGGTGTTCCCTATCACATATGGCTAGACTTTAGGGAACAAAGCTGATTACATATTTCCAGGATAAGAAGAAAAAGGATGGTTAAAAAAATGTGGCACTGCATATACTACAGAAGAGATAGAAAGAGGTGGAGAAGTGAAATTGCTTCAGGTCCTGGTGTCATCCCAGTCCTTAGCTACAATTCCTTAGAGTTCAAAACGCGTTTACAGTTAGTGATATAGGATCATCTTCCTAGCATTTACTGAGCACTAACTATAATCCAATATGTCTTAGCACCAATTATATAAGAACTTTCGATTTTATACCAGAGGAAACCAAATTTAAGAAAGTATAGACATTGTGACAAATTTTCTAGAGCAAATAAATAGGAACCAGGATTCAGAAAATTTACCTCCTGTGTCCATACTTTAAATTATTGCCCTATGTTTTTCCTTAAATCTCACAAAGTCAATGTTTCTCTCCTATTGAATGAGGTTATGTATTACCTTGGAATAAAATTTTTTATTAAAACAGAAAAATTGTTAGAAGAATGAAAAAAGTGAATGCAACCCTGGGTAATCTCAATTTTCTAGTTGTAGATGACAGGGGGATTTCCTGAAATGAGTACTAAAAGGTGTCTGAATAATGAGGCACAGCAGGAGATGAGGAAAGTATAATCACATTTGTGCCGCCATAAATCAATGAGATAAGATTTGCAGCCATTTTTCCAGACCATATATTTGGCTTTGATTTGGAACTGTATAGGATGTTCCACTTTGGTATAAAAAGCAGAAGAAAAAAATACCTCTCATTTGATCAATGGCTTGAGCTATGTGGAAGGCCATCTTTATTTTAATGAAAGCACATAATACATGAAAATAGGGCAGGCATGCACTGGTTATTATCAGGGCTTTTCACAAGTTCTAGTTCAGCACAATTATAATTATAAATTTGATCTCCTTATTTTAATTATGAATTTACATCTACAGCTTTTCCTTCCTTCTCCTTGTCATCTTTGGAATGACCCTTCCTAGTGCTGTCATCCTCTATTCTCTTGTTGAATCAGTCAAATGAAACAAGGTTACATCCATTTTTTGAGTTTTCTAGTCATGAAATTATCTGAACGTTTATCAGTCTTTCCCCGACTCTTTGACTTTTTTTTTTTTTTTTTTCGGTACGCGGGACTCTCACTGTTGTGGCCTCTCCCGTTGCAGAGCACAGGCTCCAGACACGCAGGCTCAGCGGCCATGGCTTACGGGCCCAGCCGCTCCGCAGCATGTGGGATCTTCCCGGATTGGGGCACGAACCCGTGTCCCCTGCATTGGCAGGCGGACTCTCAACCACTGCACCACCAGGGAAGCCCGACTCTGACTTTTTAACTGACGTGCTTAATCAGCAATGCTGACTACTTTATGACTGACAGCTTCTAATTCTCCAAAGGAAAAATGTCTGTCCATTCAATGGATCCCCATGTAGCCCATGCTAACAGAGCTAATCTTGCCTATCACAGTGAATTCTTTAGGTTACTAAGCTCATAATTAAAAGTTTTCACTAATGACATGGTAATTGTTTTAATAGATTTCCAATGAAGTGTGAAGTTCCCTGCTGACATGTCAACAAAATATGAAGCATTGTGAGAAAATGATGTAAAGCTTCATAGAATTTAGTGTTAGAGTAGACCTTCAAAAGATCCAGGGTTACCTTTTCATATTAGAAAAGGGAAAACCAGCCCCAGAGGAGTGAAGTGTGTGCTGAAGGTCATTACACCGAGTGGAAACTCTAGATGTCCTAACTCTTAGTACAGTGATTTGTTTCCATCTCACTGCTTATTAATTTTGACCTGCTTTTTATGTGTATTGTCTATGTGTCAAGAAACACTTCCCTTTATGGTTTTACATTTTATCAATGGAAGTATTTGTTTATTCTGTCAATAAAAGTGTACCTATGAAAACAATTTTTGTTCCATTAGTTTTATGGGAGGGTTACAAAGATGGCTTTGGGAATGAAAATCTACAGAGCTGAGAATTTCTTGGTTGGGTGCCTCCAGAATAAACATCTTGAGAAGTCAATGAACAAAGAGAGTTCTGAGGAAATCTTGGAGTAATTTCATAAGTAAAAGTATGGTATATGAAGTAACTAAATTTTGTTTATACTTGTGTAACATTAAAATGTTTAAAAATATTTCCAGTTACTTTAGTCTTATAACTGTGGAAGGAGATAGAATATATATGAGAACTTTTCAGAGCAGAAAATTGAGAGAAATGTTGAGCAACTTATGGTGCAAAATCAAAACCTGAATTCCCCACTCTGAGGGTAAGTCATGCAAAATGACATAGCTTCCAGCATTTTGTAGAAACCACTTAAAACCTAGTTTCAATGTATAATCCTTATCTAAGGAATAAGAGAAAATTTCTTCAATGTGAAATCATATTACATTCCTTAGAAATCTAAGCAAAGATTATGAGAGTTTTCTTTTAGTTTGCTTTGTCTTAAGTTGCCAAAGAATATTGTCCATTATTGATTCACAAATGCTCCCACACATGGAATAGTTTGAGTAGTCTTTATAAGCTTTTTGGAATTTCAAAAGTATAAATTCAAATTAAAAGTCATGTATTCAACTGCTTCCAAAGTAGGTTAAAACATATGTTATCAAGGAATCTAGAGATACTCATCAATTTCCCACAAATATTTAACAAGTAATTATTACCAACTCTAGGAACAAAAAGCCTCAGAGAATTAAAATTGATAAGCATGTTAGCTCTCTTAACCTAGTTTGAGTTTCATTTTAGATAGGGATGATATTCTTCTTACCTATCTTCATTTAAGAAGCATTCTAAGAATGATAATTATCATTAAAAAAAATTTTCCCAAGGTAAAGCACCATTTAAATGCAAAATACTCTTATTATCACTGTGTCAGTACCCTTGCTCATGTACAGGGTAAGCAATGTTACTGCTTCTCCACATGTCTAGCATTCAATGGTGTCTCATGCTGTTAAGCTGTTAGACTGTTTCATTTTCCCACAACATGAGGAAAAGTGATGTTAATTTTAATTGGATTGCTGTATTTCATTACTTTGTTAATTCTCTTTATATTTCTTTTCTGATGGATTTCATCAGAAACCAGCTCTAAAATAGATTCTATAGCAGAGATTTTTTTCTATAATTTGACAAAATGTAATATTGACTAATAAACATAAAGGATCTGTTGAAGTTCTTGAATGAAAGAAAAGAATTGTATTATGTTTGATTGCATTATGCAACTTAATAAATTAGAGTTTTTTTCCAAAAAACAAGCATCTAGTGTGCTTCCTTTTTCCTCTCTGTACCCTCTTACTATTGGTACTGATGGTCCCAAAACAATCAAAAGCATCATGACACATTCTGGCTAGCTATCTGTGCTTGGTCCTATCTTAGTTTACCTTTCCTTGATTCTTTATCATTAGAATTACCACTTTTAACAGGTGAGTCTATTAAACGTGGATGAGGAAATAAAGAACCCGCATAGATCATTAGGTTTATAAAACAAATAGAAAATATGAAATACAATGCAAATGTTAAATAACCATGTAACATGGGTATATTGTATTAACAGGAGGTGTCACTCAAACTCAGGGATGTGGACCTTCATCCTCTATAAAACACTGTAACCCTTCTCAAAGAGTGTCACATACCCTGTGATATTACAAGCATACCTTGTACACAGAACACCTGAAATAGGGCTCGGCCATTACACTTGGTTTGGGTACTTCTGCTGAATGGTCCACAGGCATGTGCAGCCAGCAGTTCACAGTGGCCCAATCTGTCCCTTCCCCAAACACACACACAGAGACACAGAGAAAACTCCTATGTATGACATCTGACATTCATTTCTAAAGCAATGGTCTGCTCCTAGGTTTTGTTTCAGCCTAAGCATAGCTGCCTGGATCTGGTGACAGACGATCAGAATATGCTAGGCTATGATAACTCTGCTCCTCCCTTTCTGGGCCCTAAAGGCCTTTGTAAGCCTAGGATTGATTCTAATCAAAACCCTTTTAAAATAGATAAAGAATAAACCTCATCAATAACCATGGTTTTCATAAACTGTGAAAGATATTCATAACTTTTCACTGTTTTCCATAAACTTCTTCAAAAATAATAAAATATTAAAATTCTCAAATATCTTCCCATTGTTTTTTTTCTCTGATCAAAAACTCTAGCATGTACACTGAAGACAAGAAAGAGAGGAAAGTGATGGCAGTATATTGCAAAAATTATTGCAATTCTCTGTAGTTTTTCCCTGGAACCTATTTCTGCAGCCTTGGAATCTGAATCAGGCTTGTGTTCAGCTTTGTCAATAGCAATGTGGTAGCATTACTCTTGTATCAGATCTAAATCTAAGCCTGCAGAGGCTTACTGTACTTCTGCTCTCACTCTTGGTATATTGAAAAGATAGCCATGTGAGGAGCTGGCTAGCCTGCTGGAGGATTAGAGGTCCAGCTTGAAGCTGATCCATAGTTAACTGCAGCTTCACGTGTGAGCCTCACCAAGGTCAACCAATCCATCTCAGTTCATCAGAACATCCAGCTGAGCCCAGCCCCATTTTCCAAAACACAGAATAATAAACTATAGTTGTCGTTGTATGGCAACAAATTTGGGGTGAGTTGATGTACAGCAAAATGTAATGGATATAAAGAGCAAACCCAACATTTCTGAAGCAGGTATGGTATAAATACTCAGGTCTTTCAAAGATTTCTAATGTAAGCAAAGCACGAGGTAAAAATTGCTCCCTGCATCATGCCAAACATATAAGAGTAAGTGATGAGTTATTTCTTTCATAAACAATTTTTAAAAGAAATTAGCTTAAATAATATTTTAAATATAAAAAATAACAATAAACTAATTGAGAATGTAGTGGCTACAAATTGATACAAATATCCCAAAGATTCCTGAGAACTTAATCAATTTAATTTCATGGAGGCATAACATTGAACAATGCTGCAAAGCAAAAACATTCACTATTGGATTGAAACTCCATAATTTTACAGCATACAACACAATACAAAATACAAGGACTTTATACCAATGTACAACAGGAAGTCTAAAAAAAAACAAAAAACACTTGCAAGTGAGGAAGGAATCTTGCTGAGCAGACCATTATTATATAAACTAAATATTACCGAAGGCAACGTTTTAACAACTCTGCTCGCACCAAATGATCTCATGGGGTATTTAATAATGACAAGTGTTCAGAGCTCAATTTCTGTATTTCCTCTGAACAATGCTCTCTCACTGTATCTAACTTCTTGATGGGTAATAGCAGTAATTACTTGAGGCTTTTATAGTACCCAACCATTAATGGGCAAAGTTTTCCTGCTAAAGTTAAAACCAGGAGGAATAACAATTCTCAGCACGGTTATAGTGCTTAGTTTTCATTCATTTTGATACAATTCTTCCAGAAAATGTGTCTCAAATTAACAGCCAACTATAACATTTTATATGTGGCACAAGAGGTAGAGGAGAAAAAGCAGTCTAAGTTGTTATTTAAAGATGGCTTAAATAAATGAAAGTGCATCAGAAAACCTTGTAAATAACCACCCATTTAGTTTATAAGTTCATAGCAAAACTTTCCAGAAAAAAGACTGTTTTGTCATTAAATAAGTTAGTGATCAACATGATTACACTTGAATGTCAGAAATTTTTAAATTTGGAAATCACCTCTCTATCCTAATAACAAGTAAAAAGCTGAACAGACTGAAAAATCAATTCTTCTTGCATTCACAAGAGAAGGAAGGACACTGGACAGACTTATTGTAAAACTACAGTACAGGATACAAAGCCCGGAGATAAAACCATGCACATATGGTCACCTTATCTTTGACAAAGGAGGCAAGAATATACAATGGAGAAAAGACAGCCTCTTCAATAAGTGGTGCTGGGAAAACTGGACAGCTACATGTAAAAGAATGAAATTAGAACACTCCCTAACATCATATGCAAAAATAAACTCAAAATGGATTAAAGACCTAAATGTAAGGTCAGACACTATAAAACTCTTAGAGGAAAACATAGGCAGAACACTCTATGACATAAATCACAGCATGATCCTTTTTGACCCACCTCCTAGAGAAATGGAAATAAAAACAAAAATAACCAAATGGGACCTAATGAAACTTAAAAGCTTTTGCATTGCAAAGGAGACCATAAACAAGATGAAAAGACAACCCTCAGAATGGGAGAAAATATTTGCAAATGAAGCAACTGACAAAGGATCAATCTCCAAAATTTACAAGCATCTCATGAAGCTCAATTTCAAAAAAACAAATAATCCAATTCATAAACGGACAGAAGACCTAAATAGACATTTCTCCAAAGAAGATATACAGATTGCCAACAAACACATGAAAGGATGCTCAACATCACTAATCATTAGAGAAATGAAAATCAAAAC
Source organism: Monodon monoceros (assembly GCF_005190385.1). Lineage (NCBI taxonomy): Eukaryota > Metazoa > Chordata > Mammalia > Artiodactyla > Monodontidae > Monodon > Monodon monoceros. The sequence continues at coordinate 80,087,709 of NW_021703777.1, read as the reverse complement.
TACAATGAGATATCACCTCACACCAGTCAGAATGGCCATCATCAACAAATCTACAAACAACAAATTCTGGAGAAGGTGTGGAGAAAAGGGAACACTCTTGCACTGTTGGTGGGAATGTAAACTGATACAGCCACTAACTACTGGGCATATACCCTGAGAAAACCATAATTCAAAAAGAGTCATGTACCACAATGCTCATTGCAGCTCTATTTACAATAGCCAGGACATGGAAGCAACCTAAGTGTCCATCAACAGATGAATGGATAAAGAAGATGTGGCACATATATACAATGGAATATTACTCAGCCACAAAAGAAACTAAATTGAGTTATTGTAGTAAGGTGGATGGACCTAGAGTCTGTCATACAGAGTGAAGTAAGTCAGAAAGAGAAAAACAAATACCATATGTTAACACATATATATGGAATCTATATTAGAAAAAAAAAGATTCTGAAGAACCTAGGGGCAGGACAGGAATAAAGATGCAGACATAGAGAATGGACTTGAGGACACGGGGAGGGGGAAGGGTAAGCTGGGATGAAGTGAGAGAGTGGCATGGACATATATAAACTACCAAATGTAAAATAGATAGCTAGTAGGTAGCAGCCACATAGCACAGGGAGATCAGCTTGGAGCTTTGTGACCACCTAGAGGGGTGAGATAGGGAGTGTGGGAGGGAGACACAAGAGGGAGGAGATATGGGGATATATGTATATGTATAGCTGATTCACTTTGTTATAAAGCAGAAACTAACACACCATTGTAAAGTAATTATACTCCAATAAAGATGTAAAAAATAAAAATGACAGTAATAAAGCAGTGCGATTTTGGTGAAAGAATAGATAAATAGATGAGTGCAGCAGAATAGAGGACCAAAAAATGGACCCACATAATTATAATCAAATAATCTTTGACAAAAGAGTAAAGGCAATGTAATGGAGCAAAGATAATCTATTGAAAAAATGGCTGAAACAACTCTACACCTGCATGCACACACACACACAGGGAATTTAGAACCAAACCTTATATCCTTCACAAAAATTAATGCAAAATGGATCAAAGACCTAAATGTAAAATATAAAACTATAAAACTCCTAGAAGATAACATAGAAGAAACCCTAGATGACCATGGAGGTGACAATGACCTTTTAGATATAACACCAAAGACATGATATATGAAAGAAATAATGGAAAAGCTGGACTTAACTAAAATTAAAAGTTTCTTCTCTGCAAAAGACAATGTCAAAAGAATGATAGGTTAAAACACAGACTCAGAAAAAATATTTGCAAAAGACAAATCTGATAAAGGACTGTTATACAAAGCATACAAAAACTCAACACTAAACATTAAGAAAACAAACAAACCAATTAAAAAAAAAGTCGGGGGCTTCCCTGGTGGCTCAGTGGTTGAGAGTCTGCCTGCTGATGCAGGAGACACGGGTTCGTGCCCCAGTCCGGGAAGATCCCATATGCCGCAGAGTGGCTGGGCCCATGAGCCATGGCCACTGAGCCTGCGTGTCTGGAGCCTGTGCTCCGTGACAGGAGAGGCCACAACAGTGAGAGGCCCATGTACCACAAAAAAAAAAAAAAAAAGGCAAAGCCATGTCACTAAAGAAGATATTCAGGTAGCAAATAAGCATGTGGAAAGATACATCATATGTCATCAGTGAAATGCAAAATTAGAACAACAGTGAGATACCACTACACACCTATTAAATGACCAGCTCTAGAACCTTGACAAAAACTAAATCCTGATGAAGGTGGAGAGCAATAGGAACTCTCATACATTGCTGGTAGGAATATACAATGGTGCAATCACTTTGGAAAATGGTTTGGCTCTTTCTTATGAAACTATACATACAATTACCTTACAATCCACCATTCACTTTCCTTGGCAGTTGCCTCCAAAGTTAAAACTCTATGTCTACACAAAACCTGCATATGAAAATTTATAGCAGCTTTGTGCATAATTGTCAAAACATTGAAGCAACTAAGATCTCTTTTAGTAAGAGACTGGATAAAAATAATGTGATATATGCAGACAATGGAATATTATTTAGAGCTAAAAAGAAATGAGCTTTTAAACCACAAAAAGACATGAAAAAAATTAAGTTCATATTACTAAATGAAAGAAGCTAATTAATAAAGGCTACATACTATAAGATTCAAGCAATAAGACATTCTATAAAAGACAAAATGATGGAGACAATGAAAAGATCAGTGGTTGCTATGGGTTGTGTGGCCCGGGGAAATGAATAGACAAAGTATACAGGATTTTTAGGGCAGTGAAAATGTTTTGTATGACACTATAATAATAGGTACATATCATTATACATTTGTCCAAACCCAACAGAATGTACAACACCAAGAGTGAACTGTAATATGAACTATGGACTTTGGGCGATTATGATGTGTCCATGTAGGTTCATCAATTGTAACAAATGTACCACTTTGGTGGGGGATGTTGATAAGCAGAGAGACTGTGCATGGGTGGGGGCAGGACGCATACTGGAAATTTCTGCTCAATTTTGCTGTGAACCTTATGCTGTTCCAAAAAACAAAAAGGAAAGCCAACCTCAGTTTCTGCTTGCTGTTCTACAGTTCCTATTTCAGACTTATTCCAAACTAGGAGTGACCCTATTTTCTGGCCTTAGCCCAATCTTAGTTAATTTTTTTAAAAGCAATGAGGTAAACAATTTTTCAGAAGAACTATAAAACCTGAAATTGTCATTTCATTTTATGTCAAACAGTTATTAAAACAAACAAACTAACAAATCAATCCATCTTTCACTTTTTTCTTGTTTTATGGCTTTTCTCCCTCCTTTCTCTTTCTTATATTCCCTTTCTTCCTGCCTTTCTCCTTTTCTCCCTTTTTTCCTTCCTTCCTTCTCCAAGGAGTTCTGGATCATTGCACTTAGGAAGGTCTAATACATAGACTAAAAGATGGAGGGAAAATATTGTTAGAGTTTGTAAACTCAGATAACTTCTTCATCTTATTGATAGTACTTTGGTGCACAGTCATTTGCTTCTTCTAATAGAATTATGAAAAATAAGTGAAGTAGATTTAAAGAGATATAGATATTAGTAAGCATCGTTCTATTTGTCACAATATCTGAAACATATTGTTTTATGACATGTTGGGTTATTTTCTTTTTCAAAAAGAGAAAATATATACCTATATGAGGGTGCTTTTTTTTTGGGGGGTGGAGGTCTTTGGTCTGATGAAAGGAGTATTTGAGAACATTCATAAAGGGCAGTATCCTCTTCTTCTTTGCCTCTTCCATTAGAAAGAAAGTTTCAAATCAAAATATGAGTATCTGAGTTAGTTCAATGGATCTGTTATTAGTTCTGCTGAGTAACAAAGAGAGAGAAGTATTTGTTAGTCTCTGTTCTATCTCTTGTAATCCAGCCAGGCTTTAAGTGAGGAAGAGGAGATCCAAATTCACCTCAAAAAATAACAGTGGGAAGGGTACTAAACTAAACTAAACTAAAACAATCTGAAAAGGAGAAAGATCCCTACTCAGTATGGGTTAGTCAAGTCATTTAAAAAAAAAAAAGTATGTCACTGAAGCTGTGCTTATTCACATGAAGAATAACTTTCATTGGTGGGAAGACAGAATAAAACCCAGTCACTTGCATTAAATCTCATTCTTGGAAATGCTTATTCTTTCTGAGTCCAAGAATTTGAGAAGAAAATATGCATAGTAATGTGGCCCAAATCTGAGGAATTGCTCTATTTATCAGGAAATAAGAAAAGGTCAAGAGTGAAATTTCTTTCACTGGAGAATGTTAGAGGTTTTCTCGAGAAAGAATGTGAGGCAAGACTTGAAAAGAGAATGGGTGAGGAGATACCAGAGAAGAAAGACAAAGGTCAGGATTTTGTTACTGATTGAGAATTCTGTCATCGCCAAAGAGTAAGACTGGAGATCCACTTTTATTCTGCAACAGCATGGAATTGCCTACACTCTCAAGTTCTTTAAGCATTGTTTCTAGTACATGCTTTTGTGATGGCCTTGACCTTTCTGTAAAAACTTCATATTAATAATGTATTCAACATAACCTGGAGCATAAAATCTCTTAAAAGTTGTTGAGACAAGAAATGGGCAGTGAACTAATAACTCTAATTTCCAGGAAGTCTTGGATGGAAAAGCAGGAAATGAAAAACCTTTGCCTCTTCTCATGAAATGTAACTTGACATATTCTAGTGTCATTTAGCATGACAGAAGAAATGACAGCCTGGGAGACTCTAGTAAAATCAAGCATTTAGAACCTGTAAATACGTTAATAGCCACATTCTCACCTACTTCAAAATTAATAATGAACAAGAAAAGTGATTGACTCCTGCACAACCAGATTACAATAGTGACCAACCATGTTTTTGGGGAAAGAGACACTATTCTACTCTATCCAGATGTCCCCCTTTCTCCTCCCACCATCAAATCCACTCCCAGATGGAAAGATTGGGAAACAATAAGATCAATTTTCCTTTTTAGCTCTAGCAAAATACCTCTTACCCTTAAGTGTAGAACGTTGGCAAAGAAATGTAAAATTATTATAAATATTCCATCAGTTATTTTTAACAGTATGTACTTTCAGCAACATTATGTCTATTGATTTTTAAGACTAGCAGAGAACAACTTGCTGTTCAAATTTGAGGATTTACCATCTTCAGTTAATTTAATAATTCAATTTTATTTTAACATGTGTTATCTATTTCACATAGAAATAGTAACATCATCAGATATAATTATATATAAAATTATATAATGTCTATACGAAGTTAAGCTAAATAATAGTACCATAATTGGGTAGGTTTTACCCCCTGTGCCAGGTGATATTTGACATTACTGTTAATTACAGAACAGTGTTCATTAAGAACAACTACAAGCAGAAACAGGTAAGTTCGGCCTTGGAAATATGCAAAAAAAGATGAAATGTGTCTACAGTAATGTTGACCTTTATTTTCTAGTCCTTCCTTCAAAGCCAATAACCCTCATGTTTCTTGCTACTTTTTGTTTTCTTTGGTTGCCTTTACCCCAATAAGGGGTTGTGCAATGCTTCAACATTGAAGGAAACAAGGGCTCAGCACAACACAGTCTTCTGTGATCAGGGATCATTTTGTCTGCAGCACAGAGATGAGTGGGAGGGGCAGAGGAATGGTTTCCATGGGGGCTGGAATCAAGCCAAGGCCCAGAGCTTTGTAAATTCTGTTAAATATTTTGCTTGTCATCCAAAAAGTAATGAGAAGGCATGTTAGGGTTTTAAACAGAAAAGTGTCATGATGAGTTTTCCGTTTAAAAAGGACATTTCTGTGTACTGTGGAATGAGTGGTTTGAAGGGGGAACCAGTTTGGATTCAAGAGAAAAGATTAGGAAACAAAAGCAGTAGTGTGGATAAGAAGTAATACTGGCTTTTCAGGTTGGTTTTAATGGAAAGGAAGATAAATTTAAGAGATACTTAGGAAGTGAAAATAGTTATTCTTATAATACAAGGATCGGAGTCAGTGTAATACATTCAGAATAAATCCTAATGATTACTTTTGCATGGAATGTGTTCTTACCTGAGGTCAGGAACTCAGAAGACCTTCAGAGGAAAGCAGTATGAGTTTCGTACATACCTGCTGATTCTGAGGTGTCTGAACTTTTAAGTGCAGTATGTAGGGTGGAGGTTGAATATACGGGCCTGGGGATGAGAAATTTGAATTAATGGTGAAGGAAACATTGAAAAGTGATGATATACAGTAAGTCCCCTACATATGAACCTTCAAGTTGTGAACTTTCAAAGATGCAAACGTGCATTTGCACATCCAATCATGTAAGTTAGTTCACGTGTCTGGCGTACATTGTCACATGTGTGCATCCTCTACAAGTAGTTGTGATTTTGTGTACTTTACTGTATAGTACTGTATAGAGTACAGTAGTACAGTGTCTTTATTTCAAGCCCAGGATGTCTGGAAGCAAGTGTAAAAGCAGCAGTGATGTGGCAATCCAATGCTACCATGTCATCTATAATGAGAAAAAAAGAGCTACTACCCAGACGTCACTGAATCATTTTTTCCAGAGTAGATAGAATTGAATCCAGCAAGGAACCAGAACCTGTGCCATCAACGTCAGGCGTGAGTGAAATTGCAGCTTGCCCTCCATCTCCTATTGCAGACGATCCTTCAGCTCTACCATCTCCCACCTCCTCTCCCTCCTCCATCGGTAACTCTTCTTGCCTGTTCACTTGATGCCAGCCTCTGGATGCCAGCAGTTGTAATGTACTACTGTGCTTTTCAAGGTACTGTATTATAAGATTAAAAATGTTTTCTTTATTTTTTTGTATTTTTTTAATGTATTATTTGTGTGAAAAGTATTATAAACCTATTACAGTAGAGTACTATATACCCAATTGTGTTAGTTGGGTACCTAGGTTAACTTTGTTGGACTTACAAACAAATTGGACTTATGAACACACTCTCGGAAAGGAATTCATTTGTACATAGGGAATGTACTGTACTCAGATGCCTACCTGTGAAATGAAAATATCTCATTTTTTAACTGAGTTTGCATTCATTTCATCATTAATGAGAATTGCTTTTATAAAATATTTGCCGGTTATTTTTAATAAAAAGTACCTCTCTATATCTTGTAGTTATTTTTATTGAGTTTTTTTATTGATATGCATCAAACTAGAGGAACGATGTTTGACATTAGATGCTTATTTGCTAAATTAATATAAATGAATTTATTATTTATAACTAAAACTTTATATCATATATTTATCTCTCATAATATATTTATTTTTTGAAACTTTAATTGTAATGTATGTGTACCGTGAATGTTGGATATTTGATGTAAATGTTTGTAAAGCTCTCTGGGCTTAGCACTTTAGATAGATTTGCTCTTTCTTCAATGGTTTTGCCCCATACATGTTCACATTTGACATCTCCATATCAATTTTAGTGTTTTGTACTCAAATTATCACTAATTACTTCAAAAATTTCAAATTAATTAAAATAACTTTTACATAGTATTTTGTTAAAATGTTATTTTTTCTTCAGTATTGTGGTTAAATGCATCTTCTCATTCCATATGAAGTTATTTTTGTGTTTGAATGTGTGTATGTGTATGTTTTGTTTCTTAAAAATCCAACCCATACTTTTGTTTATTTAATTTACAGTTTTTATTTTCAGGTTCTCCCCCTAATTTATATATTTTATGCATTTATCTTCATTTCCCTGTATCCTAATTAATAAGTTAAGAGATTTACAAATCTCTTAACTTAAATGTTTCTAACATTAATCCTATTAATCTTGGCTTAATGATACCGTATTTAAAGCTATAAATTTTATCTGAATAGAGCTTTGGCCATGTATCATGGATTTTAATATGTAATATTTTAACTTTCTTTAATGCCTAAACTATCCAAAAATTAATTTTGTTTTTCCTTTCTAGTTTAAATGATATTTAGATTATTATTAAAATGTTTTCAAGTTTTTACATCTCATAGTTATTGATTTGTATTGATTTCTGGTTTTAATACATTTTTTGTTAGAGCAAATTATTTGTAATAATTATACTTTCTGGCATTTAAAACTTCATTTTGGGGCTTTCCTGGTGGCGCAGTGGTTGAGAGTCCACCTGCTGATGCAGGGGACACGGGTTCGTGCCCCGGTCCGGGAAGATCCCACATGCCGCGGAGCGGCTGAGCCCAAGAGCCATGGCCGCTGAGCCTGCGCGTCCGGAACCTGTGCTCCGCAACGGGAGAGGCCACAACAGTGAGAGGCCCACGTACCGCAAAACAAACAAACAAACAAAAAAACACTTCATTTTGTTAGATAATATATGCCAGTGTCTGCAAATGTTTATATATTATTAAAATAACAGTGTCTTATATATATTCATTTTTGTCTCATCCATCATCAGGCCTGGAACAGACTTGGAAAATAAAAGCAGCACTTAATAACATTTCTTGGGAAAAAAAATGAATAACCTAACCATACTCGTCATCTTCCCATTTTTACTAAAAACTGAATTTAGTAAACAGATATGAGAATGAATTGATAAACTAAATAATAACTGACAAATGTAATTAATGTTTGATGATATTATAGCAACTTATATAGAGAACCTGTGTAATTAACAAGTCATCTGGAATAGACATTTGCTGGTATTCGTTCAGCATCCCTGCATTTTCTTAGTCCTATCAGTAATGTCATTGCCATAGATCCAGGTATTACTTTATGTTCAAGGCATGAAGAAGATGAGAATCTCCCCCTTTTATTTATTAGGGAGGCTAAACCTTTCCTACCATGCCCACAATAGAGTTCCACTTAGATTTCATTGGCCAGAGTCGTGGTACATCCCTATTCTTATCTTAAAATATTTTATTTTCATGCTCTGCATTAAAATTGTCAAGGAAGAAGGGAGTTAAGAATGGGAATTTATCTAACCAATGAGTTGTGGGTTGGTATTCTTTTCTTTTTTTTTTTTTGTGGTACGTGGGCCTCTCACTGTTGTGGCCTCTCCCGTTGCGGAGTACAGGCTCCGGATGCGCAGGCTTAGTGGCCATGGCTCACGGGCTTAGCTGCTTCGCGGCATGTGGGATCTTCCCGGACCGGGGCACGAACCCGTGTCCCCTGCATCGGCAGGTGGACTCTCAACCACTGCGCCACCAGGAAAGCCCTAGTATTCTTTTAAAATGTGTGCTGCATTGAACAAAATTAAACTGATATTCTAGTTACATGTGTTTCTGAAGCCTATTATAACTTCAAAGAAATAAAGACAAAATTGAGGAGGAGAAACTGTGATTTCAGCACAATTTAATGAAAACCCATTTAACATCCACTATGCACCTTGTGTTACAAAAATATTTATTTCTATGTGGGCACAAAGGTAGCTAAAATGAGTCTCTTAGTTCAGTTCTCCTAAATGACTATTCTTTTGCAAATTATTTTTTATGAGACATTTTTGTAATAGATGAGAATAAAATTTCTCACCCCATTTTGTCTTTATTTCTCTAAAGTGCATTAGCAAAATAGAGTTTATAGTATAGTTATTTTATTTGAATAGGATGACATGTAATATTAATGCAACATAAATGCTTAACTTCATTTTAACTTGAACACTGCAAATTCATATAGCAACTTTTCTCTTCTACCTCATTGGTATTTGCAAAGTCTAGAAGAATATTTAATACTCTTTGTCACCTGATTGCTTAGTATAACATATTCATCAAACAAGCATATACTGATTAAGCACCAAATGGAAAATTGAGTTGAAGAGAAGATATTAGAATGTCTTTTAAAAAGTATTTCTTGGGCTTCCCTGGTGGCGCAGAGGTTTAGAGTCCGCCTGCCGATGCAGGGGACATGGGTTCGTGCCCCAGTCCGGGAAGATCCCACATGCCGCAGAGCGGCTGGGCCCGTGAGCCATGGCTGCTAAGCCTGCATGTCCAGAGCCTGTGCTCCACAACGGGAGAGGCCATAACAGTGAGAGGCCCACGTACTTCAAAAAAAAAAAAAATTTCTTGATCAAGGGTACATATAAGACCTTTCCTGTTCCCTAGTTTATCATTCCAATGAGTTGCTGTAACTATGCGTTCAGGGATCCACCCAAGAATAGTGAATTAATTATGTCTTGTATGATTGTGTATATGTTTGTAATCATAGTTTTGTTTGATTCATTCGAGAAGCATTAATTGAATATCTTTCAATCTTCAGAAATTATCTAGGATTCAAGGATAATAAGCCATTGGCACTCTTCCCAGGGTCTGACAATTTCTAGAAAACTTAGAGCTTAAAACCAAGGGACTAGTTCGATAAATATAATCCCAGTTGATTATTTGAGCTTATTTAACAAGTGTCTAAAGTGCATTACTCAGTAATTTAATGAACTGAAGGCAGTTTTGTATATTCTGAAAAGAGATATATTTACAGGGAGTACAAAGGATCTAGTGTCTTAATTTTATTCTTTTAGCCTTTCCATTTTTTTTTCACATATTTAGGGTGTATGAAACATCACAGAGAACATTTAAGTAATATGGTTTCTTCATTTTCCTTAGGTGTATGTTTTTAAGATCAAAGGAGGTATCTGTAATGCTATTAAATTACAAGTTCTTATTCATCAAAATCCTTTATGTCCCTTTAAATCATATTCTAGACTAACCAGTCAGGCACTTTTTGTTATGAAGCCTATTTGTGTCACTGACCATAATTGCTGGTATTGCTGAATTTGCAAAAGGTGAATCGGGTAAAAACACTGATCTGGAGTTACTTGGTGTCGTCGGTGGATTTCTGCTTTTTGTTAAGAAAATAAAATCTATTTAGTAAAGCCAAAATAGATTTTCATTCTGTTTATTATGAAGGATAAAAGGCTGCAAGTATGCTAAACAATATTTGACAGGCTGGGATTTGAAGATTTTCCTCAAAGGGGTCACCAACTATTGATTTTTCACATCATTTCACTTAGCAACATAAAGAGAACAAGGCATTTCTTCTAATTATCTCCACACATTCTGGTCCTAAAACTATGCATCCCATTCTTCTATTCAAGACATTTTGGGATAACACATGATTTCTTTCCAACAGAAATAACTGTTCAAATAAATGTGTTTAAACTGATGTGTTCATTTAAATTAAAAAATGGTTTCCAACTGATATAGGTGATTGTTCTAGCTGATTTGAGTGATTGTTCTCATGTAGGCAATTACAAGACCACAGAGAGAAGTCCATAAAGTCTGACTTCTAATCACAACCTGACTAAGGGCATGCTCAAATGTGACAGTCTTTGATGGAGGCAACCTGGAGAGAGAGCCTGCAAAAATAAACCTCAAAAGAAAATAGCAATAGTGGAATTTAGAAACTCCCTTCTCTCTCTCTCTCTCTCTCTCTCTCTCTCTCTCTCTCTCACACACACACACACACACACACACA